>NW_026753526.1:0-1347 GCF_022355385.1 Mustela nigripes
GGCTCTCCTAATTTGTACGATTTTGGACAATGGAATGGGCAGAATTCCCATGGATTGGGTAGGCACAGTCCTAATGTGTGGCTCCAGGGCCCCCAGCCTGGATGGTGTGTGGCCCAGGACTTTGAGGACAGAAGTCTGAAAGCACAACTCAGCTTATGTTTGGGGACGTAGGTATGGCAGGCCCAATCTACAAACCAGAGAAGACATCTTCAGGATATGAATATAGTAGGAGTCTGAGGCGCTTGCTCAGGCTTTTGTCTCTGGAGTTTGTATCAGCGATGGCCGTGGAATGTCGAGGAGGCCTCATGAGCCATGAACCAATCTTGCTCTCTGTGGATTTGGCACAATCCCAATTGTTTTTCGTCAATCTGTTGGATGGTGTACTCCTTTCAGGGTTGTTACCTCAGGTGTCCCACCAAAAGAGGAGTTCCAAAGCAGAGCTCTGGGGAAGAGTGAAGGGACAAACCGAACTATTTTTAAAAATTGGGGCCTAGGGGCATGGCAAGCCCAATATGCTGTCTCTTCATCCAGCCACTGAGAGGCCTTACCTGAGGACTGGGCTAAGGCTCAGGGTCACAATGTGTGTTTGCCACCTATGTGGCCCACGAGCAATGGCGGGGCCTCATTGGACACACTGGTATCCACTACACTGAACGTTGGACAACAAGCCTACCACAAGTTTTCTTGCCATCGGGAAAGAGTTCTGAATTTCTGCATCATTTTCAAACATGGGCAGTGATTGGAGATAAGGTCTAGGTTCTAAATCCTGAAAACCGAGGCTGGGAAGAGATAACGACCTAAGGCAATGGCTGGTCCGATGTGCTCAGTGAGCGGCCAGCTGTATAGGTGGTGCCAGGATGTCCAGGCTCCGCCACTGTCAGAAAGAGCATTATTGCCCAGGTCAGCCTATATATTTTGGGTACAGCCAAGTGGCGTCCAGGTTGATCTTCATTTGGGGTTTCTGGGTAGCCCAAGAAGGCAATGTTTTTCTTCTGGAGGGCAGGCAGAGTGCTGCATTATAATTCTGGATTGCCAAACTGGAGGGCTTGTGGGCCATTAGTCTGAGGATGTAAGTCTGAGGACCCAAGCTAGGCTTAGGTTTCTGGGTGAGGACATGGCAGGCAAAATCTACAGATCTGAACCGAGATCTCGTGCATCTGAAGTCATGGTGAGGATCATATGTTGCCTCAAGCTGGAGTTTGTGTCCATGACGGCCCCTTCTTGAAGGGGGTGGGTGCGTCATGAGGCTAGGTAGGTTTCCCTACGCTGGGAGTTGTGAGCTGCTCCAAACTTCAAAGTTTCCTTCTTCAGGACAGTCGAGTACTATTGGATGGTTCCAGGATGCCC
>NW_026753527.1:0-1347 GCF_022355385.1 Mustela nigripes
GGAGAAGTGAATCCAAAGTGACGGGAAGATAGACCCCGGGGGGAGGGGCCGGCTCCTGGCAAGCAGCGGAGCAACGGAGCACAAAATCAGGACTTTTAAAAGTCTGTTCCGCTGAGGGACATCAGTCCAGAGGCTAAACCAGGGTGAAACCCATGCGGGGTCAGCATGGCCTCAGGTCCCGCAGGGTCACAGAAGGATCGGGGGTGTCTGAGTGTCGCAGAGCTTGCGGGTATTGGAACGGGAAAACTGGCTACAGAGACAGAGCTGACAGTAAGTTCACAGCTTGGGCTTACCTTGAACCGGTCGCAGGCTTGGTGAGCTTGGAGTGCTGCCAGAGGACAGGCAGATGGGAGTAACTGGGCGCTGTTCTCTGAGGGCACACTGAGTAGTGGGGCCCCGGGCTCTCAGCTCCTCCGGGCCGGAGACCAGGAGGCCCCCATTTGTATTCCAGTCCTCCACAACTCTACAGAAAGCGCTCAGGGAACAAAAGCTTCTGAAAGTATACCCGAGCAGATTACTCAGCCCAGCCCCTGTGAAGGGCGATGCAATTCCGCCTGGGGCAAAGACACTTGAGAATCACTACACCAGGCCCCTCCCCCAGAAGATCAACAAGGAATCAAGCCAAGACCAAGTTCACTTACCAAGGAGTGCAGTTTCAATACCAAGGAGAGCAGCAGAATTCCAGAGGAGGAGAAAGCAAAGCACGGAAGTCATGGCTTTCTCCCTGTGATTTTTTTTTTTTAGTTTTGCAGTTAAGTTAATTTTTTTCTTTTTCATTTTTTTCTCTTCTTCTGCTAAAATTTTTTTTAACTTTTACGGTTTTCTTTTTTAATGTTTTTTAAATAGTTTATCTAATATATATATTTTTTCTTTTTTATATTTTTCTTTACTCATTTTCTTTTTTAAATTCTATTCTTTTTTTTTCTTTTTTTTTTCACTTTTTCTTTTTTGACCTCTTTTTTATTCCCTTTCTCCCCCCTCACGATTTGGGATCTCTTCTGATTTGGTTAAAGCATATTGTCCTGGGGTTGTTGCCACCCTTTTAGTTTTTACTTGCTCCTTCATATACTCTTATCTGGACAAAATGACAAGGCGGGAAAATTCACCACAAAAAAAAGAACAAGAGGCAGTACCGAAGGCTAGGGACCTAATCAATACAGACATTGGTAATATGTCAGATCTAGAGTTCAGAATGACAATTCTCAAGGTTCTAGCTGGTCTCAAAAAAGGCATGGAAGAGATTAGAGAAACCCTCTTGGGATATATAAAAGCCCTTTCTGGAGAAATAAAAGAACTAAAATCTAACCAAGTTGAAATCAAAAAAGCTATTAATGAGGTGCAATCAAA
>NW_026753528.1:0-1346 GCF_022355385.1 Mustela nigripes
TCAGGCTCAGGGTCACAATGTGTGTTTGTGACCAATGTGTCCCACAAACATGGGTGGGGCCTCATGGGTCACACCGGTTTCAACTACACTGAACCTTGGACAACATGCCAACCACAAGGTTTCATGCCATGGGGAAAGAGTACTGATTTCTGCATCATTTTCAAACCCGTGCCGTGATTGGAGATAAGGTCTAGGTTCTGAAGCCTGAAAACCGAGGTTGAGAAGAGATGACGACCTAAGGCCATGAGGGGACCGATGTGCTCAGTGTGCGGCCAGCTGTCTGGGTGGGGCCAGGAGTTCCAGGATCAGGCTTGTCAGAAAGGGCATTAGTGCCCAGGTCAGCCTATATATTTGGGGTACAGCCGAATGGCGTGCCTCGTTGATCCTCATTTGGGGTTTCTGGGTAGCCCCAGGGGGCAATGTATTTCTTCTGGAGGGCAGGCAGGGTGCTGCATTATAGTTCTGGATTGCCAAACTGGAGGGCTTGTGGGCCAGTAGTCTGAGTACGGAAGTCTGAGAAGCCAAGCTAGGCCTAGGTTTCTGGTGAGGATATGGCACGCACAATCTACAGACCTGTATCGAGATCTCGTGCATCTGAAGTCAGGGCAAGGATCAGACGATCGCTCAGGTTGGACATTCTGTCCCTGATGGCCCCTTCTTGAAGGGGGGTGGATCACGAGGCCATGGGGGTTTTCCCACCATTGGAGTTGTGAGAAGCTCCCAACTGCAAAGATTCATCTGCAGGACAATTGAGACCTGTTGGTTGGCTCCAGGACAACGATTCTGAGCAGGGTTCTAAGGATGGATGGCCGGGTCGCCCACCTCGCATTCCTATTGTCTCCCAGCAACAAGACAGGTTAAATCTGCTGGATCTGGGGGAGCAATTGAGGAGGGTGAATTGAAATGCACTCTCCCGTGGATGTGTCCTAATATGATTTTGTGTCTATGGAGACCTTGGAATGTAGCGGTAGCACTGGGGCCCTGAAGGGTTCCCCTAAAGAGAGGCTTTCACATAGCTCCATCGTGAAAGTTTCCCATGTGTAGATGAGATTTGTTCTGATGGGTGAGTCTAGAAACAGCCATATGCTGTTATTGAAATCCAGGCCTCTGAGGAGAGATGCCTGGAAACCAAAGCAATGGATCCGATAGGTGCCTAGGGGGCTGTTCGTTCCTTTTTACCTCTGGGCACATCAGTCTACCGGTCTCAGCGCCGGTAAGTGCTCAGATGGGCCCAGATTGCCCCATTTGTCCTGGGAAGCCACAATATTGGGATGGCCTCAGGGACTTTGGAGATTTATACTCTTAGTAGGGTTGTGGCCTTTGGAATGTGCAGATACAATTCTTTT
>NW_026753529.1:0-1346 GCF_022355385.1 Mustela nigripes
ATGCCATACTATATGCTTCCTGGTACATCATTCTTCTTGCTACATCAATACCATTTATAGATGGGGATTTGTAGTAGGGACTCAACCTTTAATTAAACATGGCATCTTTGCTGGAATAAGATAGCAATACATGGATTTTTTTTGGTTTCTGTTTTGTTTTGTTGACTCATTTACTCTCTCATTGATGATTTCAACAATGCAGGGAGAACTGGAAGTCAGGGGACCTAATAGCTCTTTGGTCTACCTGTAATTAACACAATGCATATAGGCCACGGCTTGGCCCCTTGCAAGGTCTATCTGTCCTCAGTCTCCACCCTTGTAAAATAAGGTTAATGGTATCAGGCCAATCTACAATACACAGTCAGATTAAAGTAGCTAAATAAATTCTAACTGGATTGAGAACTACTCTACTTTCCACAGTTCATTGGGTGTCTCGCAGTTTGTGTTGTCTTTAACACAGACTAATTTTTAGAAAGAGAGAACAAATTTACAGCAACCATCCAAATACCAGGGGTAGTGTGGGAAAGTACCTATCAAAATACTTTTCCTAGTCTGTTCATGATGGAGGGCCAGTAATAGGAGAGGAACTATTATATGCCTGCTGCAAGCTGAAGTCATTTATACCTTATACTCACAACAAATTTTACAAAGTAGTCATGACCATACCCATCGGACAGAGTAATGAAACCGAGGTTCAAAGACAGGCTAAGTAACCAGCCAAAGTGATGTTGCCAACGACTGGAAATCCAGGTCAGCGGTATCATCTTTGTAGAAAAGAAAATCTTTATTATTGCTTGAAGACAAAATATGTGAAAATCAAGAGTATTACAAGAAATATGCAAATAAAAATACAACAATAATGTCTATTCATTTCCTTCAGTAGTTTTCTTGCTCTTGGCTAATTCTTGTCTTTCAGGTCAAGAGGCCATTTTTTTTTTTCCTAAGTAGACTTTTTCTTTAAGTAGCAAACAAATAGGGTATATGATGTGCTAGGAACTAGTCCATGAATGTACTGTATTTCTTTAACATCTTTATTTTTTATTTTTTTAAAAGATTTAATTTATTTATTTGACAGACAGAGTTCACAAGTAGGCAGAGAGAGAGAGAAGAGGAAGCAGGCTCCCTGCTGAGCAGAGAGCCAGATGTGGGGCTCGATCCCAGGACTCTGGGATCATGACCTGAGCTGAAGGCAGAGGCTTTAACCCACTGAGCCACCCAGGCGCCCCTCTTTAACGTCTTTAAACCAGAGTTGTTGGCCAGAGTTTACGTGAGACATTATCACTAGAAGTCTTCAGACACATTTGCAAAAATGTAGTCCCTATGGGTAAGACTGCAGCCAGAAAGGA
>NW_026753530.1:0-1346 GCF_022355385.1 Mustela nigripes
ATCCCACAGAATGACCCCAAACTCTTTGGATGGGGCCAAAGCCCCAGAGAGTAAGACTCGTCATTTTCCCATGAAGTCACCCGGAAATTTCACGATGATGTGTGACACGATATCCAGAGACAAAAACTTGAGCAAGAGCCTCACATTCGCCCTTTTTTCATATCCCAAAGAGTTCTCGTCATGGTCTGTAGATCAGTCCTGCCATACCTATGACCCGAAACAAAAGCCGAGTTTTTGTTTTCAGACAGCTGTCCAAACAGCCCTGGCCTACACACCCTACATGTTCAGGCCCCTGGATCCAAACCTGACGACTCTGCTTGCCCCATACAAGGGAATTGTATGTGCCCACTCCAATGGCCACAACCCTACTAATAGGATAAACCTCCAAAGTCCCTGAGGCCATCCCAATATTTGTGGCTTCCCAGGACAATCAGGGGCAATCTGGGCACATCTGAGCACCTACCGGCTCTCAGACCCATAGACTGATGCCCTCAGAGGTAAAAAGGAACGAACAGGCCCCTAGGCACCTATCGGAACCATTGCTTTGGCTTCCAGGCATCTCTCCTCAGAGGCCTGTATTTCAATTTCAGCATTTGCCTGTTTCTTGACTCAACCATCAGAACAAATCTCATCTACACATGGGAAAATTGCATGATGGAGCTGTTTGCAAGCCTCTCTTTAGGAGAACCCTTCAGGGCCGCAGTGCCACCGCTTCATTCCAGGTCTCCGTAGACACAAAATCATATTAGGACACATCCCCGGGAGAGTCCATTTCAACACAGTCTCCTCGGTTGCTCTCCAAGATCCAGCAGATCTATACTGTCTTGTTGCTTGGAGACAATTTGAATTCGAGGTGGGCTACAATGCCATCCATCCTTAGAACCCGGCTCGGAAACTTGTCCTGGAGCTAACCAACAGGGCTTAAATGTCTGCAGAAGAATCTTTGCAATTGGGAGCTTCTCACAACTCCCATCGTGGGTAAACCCCCATGGCCTTGTGATCCATCCCCCTTCAAGAAGGGGCCATCAGGGTCAAAATGTCCAACCTGAGCTATCGTCTGATCCTCTCCCTGACTTCACATTCACTAGATCTCGATTAAGGTCTGTAGATTTGCCTGCCATATCCTCACCCGAAACCGAGGCCTAGCTTGGGTTCTCAGACTTCCGTCCTCAGACTACTGGCCCACAAGCCCTCCAGTTTATCAATCCAGAACTACAATGCAGCACTCTGCCTGCCCTCCAGAAGAAAAACATTGCCCTCTGGGGCTACCCAGAAACCCCAATGAGGATCAACCTGCATGGCATTCGGCTCTACCCATAATATATAGGCTGACCTGGACAGTAATG
>NW_026753531.1:0-1346 GCF_022355385.1 Mustela nigripes
GACCATAAACCTAACGCTGACCCTAACAGAGACGCTGACCCTGACCCTAAGAATAACCCTGACACTGAATGGGAGCCTGACCCTAACTCTAACCCAAACCGTAACCCAGACCATGACACTAATATGGGCCCTGACCCGAAACTTAACGCTAAACCTAACCCTAAAATTAACCCCTAATATAATCCCTGACACGGACCCTAACCCGGTCTAACCCTAACCCTCAAACTACCTCTAACCCTAAACCTAAACCCACTTTAACAATAAACCTGACCCTCTCACTGACCCTGATCATAACCCTAACTCTGAACTTTGCCTATGTCAGAACTTAACCTTAAACCTGACCCTGGCCTTGACCTTAACACTGACCCTAACCATGACTGTAAACCTAACTCTGACCCAATCCGTGATTCTGAAGAGAATCGTAACCCTAAAGCTAACCCTGATCCTGAACCTACTCATAAAACAGAACCTAAACATAAAGTTGACCTTACCATAACCATGAACCTAACCCTGACCCTGACCCTAACCCTGACACTAAAACGGTCCCAAACCTAACCCAGACCCTGACATGAACCTTGCCCCCAAACCAAAACTTGAACCTGACCCTAAATCTGACCATAACCCTTAACCTGACCCTAAACCTAACCGTCACCCTAACACTGACCCTGAGCCTGACTCTGACCATAACACTAACCCTTATCCTACAGTGAGCCTGTCCCTAATCCTAACCATGAACGTAACCCTAACCATGACCCCTATGCTAAGCCATCCTCTAACCCTGACGCCAACAACGTCTAACCCTAACACCGACCCTAAATATTTTGAAACCCTAACCCTAACACTAACCTAGTCTAATCCCAGCTCCGTTCCCTCAGCGGGGACAGCAGATGCACCCAGACCTCACAGAGGCTGGGGTGAGGCTGTATGGGGGTCATTGGATGGGCACTGCATTGAGTGGATTGTGAGCCCTGAGCAGCTTTGGGACCGGCGGCTCAGGGAGCTCTGGTGCAGCAGGAAGTTTGGTAAGGAGGCCCCAGGCAGTGGTGACCTCACTTCCCTGACAACCGAGCCCAACGGAATTGGAAGCCACGTATCCAGGCACCCCATTACAGAGAAAACCCCCGTGCCCAGCTCATTTCTAGGCACATCCTAAAGGAAGCGACATGTTCTTCTGCGGTATTGAAGCCTAGAGGATGCAGGGAGAAGATAGCTGGCCCTCCAGAAAAGTGCCCTACGTGGCAGGTCATATCAGGTTTCCCCAACGCCTCAGGCCCTTTGGCTAATAAAACCAAAAGGTCACACCAGAGGGCTCAGAGTCAGAGAGGCCCACACCTTATGAACTACCA
>NW_026753532.1:0-1346 GCF_022355385.1 Mustela nigripes
TATATATGATGGAATACTATGCAGCCATCAAAAGAAATGAAATCTCGACATTTGCGATGACATGGATGGAACTAGAGGTTATTATGCTTAGCAAAATAAGTCAACCAGGAAAAGACACTATCATATGATCTCCCTGATATGAGGAAATGGAGGTGCAATGTGGGGGGTTTGGGGGACAGGAAAAGAGTAAATGAAACAAGATGGGATCAAGAGGGAGCCAAACCATAGGAGACTCTTAATCTCACAAAACCAACTGAGATTTGCTGGGGGGTGGGGAGGGGAGGGAGAGGGTGGTGGGGTTCTGAACATTGGGGAGGGTATGTGCTGTGGTGAGTGCTGTGAAGTGTGTAAACCTGGCGATTCACAGACCTGTACCCCTGGGGCTAATAATACATTATATGTTAATTAAAAAAAGAAGAAGACTACTATAAATCAAATGCTATGGTTTTCAGCAAAGAGTGTGTAATCAGGCATATTTTATTAAAGTAACCAAGTAAAATGATGGTCGAAAATTGGAATAACAGAAAACATAAAAATCAGAGATTTTAAAAACAGATATGGGACAGTGTAGAGAATATAGTCAATGATATTATAATAGTGTTATATGGTGACAGATGGTGGCTATATTTGTAGTGATCATAGAATAATGTATGGAGATATTGAAAACCTGAAACCAATGTAACACTGAATATCAACTATACTCAAATAAAAGAATAGTAAAAATAAAATATTTTAATTTAAAAAGATAAAAAGAGGGACAAGAATTTGAAAAGTGAATTTCAAAAAGAGTAAAGATGAGGCTAAGACATACTCTGAACCTTGAGGAAAACACCATTTTGAAAATTCTTCCCATTTTCAGAAAACTCAAATGAATCAATACCATAAAAGAACCCATTTTAACTGAGAGATGTAATGAATGCTCAAGAAATAATTTTATGACAGGATAACTCTTCCCTATGAAACAGCATACAGAAACCAGGGGAACCACCTGGAAGCAAAATAAACTATACTAAAAATAAGAATTAGGAAAAAGATAAATGATGAAAGATAAGATAATTAGACCTGCGACAGAGACTTAGTGAATAGAATTTTCAGCTTGTGTTTCAATGTTTTTGAGGATAATCTAGAGTTCATAATTGCCTTGAGACAGGCTGGTTGTAGGCAATTTAGGCAGACCCCTAAGACAGGCCTACTTTGGGCAGGTGGTGTTGGAGGAGGTCATTGGGCTGGACAAAGACAAATCCAACCATTTGACTAAAGTGTCTGTGAAGATGTTGAAGTCAGATGCAACAGAGAAAGACCTGTCAAACCTAATCTCAGAAATGGAGATGATGAAGATTATTGGA
>NW_026753533.1:0-1346 GCF_022355385.1 Mustela nigripes
TCCTCTAGTACGTCCTCTCAGTGGTTGGACCATTAGATGTCATAATGGGCTTGACATGTCCCTAGGCCCCAATTTGTAACCAGATTTCTGGTTGTCCAGTCGCCCCTCCCCAGGGCTCTACTCTAGAATCCCTCATTTGGTGGTACACCTGAGGTTGAAAAACAAAACAAAACAAATCAACAACAACATAACAAAGGACTTCTTCCATCCCACAGAATGACCTCAAACTCTATGGACGGGGACAAACCCCCAGAGAGTAAGACTCGTCCATTGCCCATGAAGTCACCCGGAAATTTCACGACCATGAGTGACACGATATCCAGAGACCAAAACTTGAGGAAGAGCCTCACACTCGCCATTTTTTCATATCCCGAAGAGCTCTGCTCATGGTCTGTAAATCAGTCCTGCCATTCCTATGACCCGAAACATAAGCCGAGATTGTGTCTTCAGACCACTGTCCAAACAGCCCTGGGCTACACACCCTACAGTCTCAGGACCCTGGAGACAAACCTGACGACTGTGCTTGCCCTCTCCAAGGGAATTGTATGTGCCCATTCCATGGCCACAACCCTACTAAGGGGATAAACCTCCAAAGTCCCTGAGGCCATCCCAATATTTGTGGCTTTCCAGGACAAACAGGGGCATCTGGGCCCATCTGAGTACCTACCGGCACTCAGACCATAGACTGACGTCCCCAGAGGTAAAAAGGAACGTACAGGCCCCTAGGCACTTTTTGGATCCATTGCATTGGTTTCCAGGCATCTCTCCTCAGCGGCCTGGATTTCAATAACAGCATATGGCTGTTTCTTGACTCACCCATCAGAACAAATCTCATCTACACATGGGAAACTTGCACAATGGAGCTGTGTGAAAGCCTCTGTTTAGGAGAACCCTTCAGGGCCCCAGTACCACCGCTTCATTCAAGGTCTCCATAGACACAAAATCATTTTAGGACACATCCACGGGAGAGTCCATTTCAACTCAACCTCCTCGGTTTCTCCCCCAGATCCAGTAGATCTAACCTGTCTTGTTGCTTGGAGACAATTGGAATGCGAGTTGGGGTACCCAGCCATCCATCCTTCGAACCCTGCTCGGAATCGTTGTCCTGGTGCCAACCAACAGGTCTCAATTGTCCTGCAGAAGAATCTTTGCAGTTGGGAGCTGCTCACAACTCCCATCTCGGAAAACCCCCATGGCCTCGTCATCCACCCCCCCTTCAAGATGGGGCCCTCAGGGACAGAATTTCCAACCTGAGCGATCGTCTGATCCTCGCCCTGACTTCAGATGCACGAGATCTCAATTCAGGTCTGTAGATTGTGCCTGCCATATCCTCACCCAGAAACCTA
>NW_026753534.1:0-1346 GCF_022355385.1 Mustela nigripes
CATCTACACATGGGAAAAATACACGTGGGAGGTGTGTCAAAGCCTCTCTTTAGGAGAACCCTTCAGGGCCCCAGTGCCACCGTTTCATTCCAAGGTCTCCAGAGACACAAAATAATATTAGGAAACATCCATGTGAGAGTCCATTTCAACTCAGCCTCCTCGGTTGCTCCCCCAGATCCAGCAGATCTAACCTGTCTTGTTGCTTGGAAACAATTGGAATGCGTGGTGGGCTACCCAGCCATCCATCCTTAGAATCCTGCTCGGAATCGTTGTCTTGGAGCCAACCAACAGGTCTCAATTGTCCTGCAGAAGAATCTTTGCGGTTGGGAGCTTCTCACAACTCCCATCCTGGGAAAAACCCCATGGCCACTTGATCCACCTCCCCTTCAAGAAGGGGCCATCAAGGACAGAGTGTCCAACCTGAGCGATCGTCTGATCCTCGCCCTGACTTCAGATGCACGTGATATCCATTCAGGTCTGTAGATTGTGCCTGCCATATCCTCACCCAGAAACCTAGACCAAGCTTGGGTTCTCAGACTTCCGTCCTCAGACTACTGGCCCACAAGCCCTCCAGTTTGGCAATCCAGAACTACAATGCAGCACTCTGCCTGCCCTCCAGAAGAAAAATATTGCCCTCTGGGGCTACCCAGAAACTCCCAATGAGGATCAACCCGCACGGCATTCGGCTGTACCCCAAATATATAGGCTGAACTGGCACTAATGCCCTTTCTGACACAGCCTGAGACTGGACCTCCTGGCCCCACCCAGACAGCTGGCCGCACACTGAGCACATCGGACACACCATGGCCTTAGGTCGTCATCTGTTCTCAATCTCGGTTTTCAGGCTTCAGAACCTAGACCTTATCTCTAATCACGGCCCGGGTTTAAAATGATGCAGAAATCAGAACACTTTCCCCATGGCAAGAAACCTTGTGGTTGGCATGTTGTCCAAGGTTCAGTGTAGTTGAAACCAGTGAGACCCCTGAGGCCCCGCCCATGCTTGCGGGCCACTTTGGTCCAAAACACACATTGTGACCTTCAGCCTGAGCCCAGTCCTCAGGTAAGGCCTCTCAGTGGCTGGATGGAGAGACAGCATATTGGGCTTGCCATGCCCCTAGGCCCCAATTTTTAACCACAGTTCGGGTTGTCCCTTCACTCTTCCCCAGAGCTCTGCTTTGGAATTCCTCTTTTGGTGGGACATCTGAGGGAACAAACCTGAAAGGAGTCCTCCCATCCCACAGATTGACGAAAAACAATTGGGATCGGGCCAAATCCACAGAGAACAAGATTCGTCCATGGCCCATGAGGCCTCCCCAACATTCCACGGCCATCGCTGATACAAAAAC
>NW_026753535.1:0-1346 GCF_022355385.1 Mustela nigripes
CTCAGGTGTCCCACCAAATGAGGGATTCCAGAGTAGAGACCTGGGGAGGGGCAACTGGACAACCAGAAATCTGGTTAAAAATTGGGGCCTAGGGACATGTCAAGCACATTATGACATCTAATGGTACAGCCACTGAGAGGACGTACTAGAGGACATGACTCACGCTGAGGGTCACAATGCGTGTTTATGCCCTCGTCGCACTCAAGAATGGGCGGGGCCTCAGGCTGAATGCTGGTTTCTCGTACACTGAACCTTTGACTACATGCCAACCACAAGGTTTCTTGCCATGGGGAAAGAGTTCTGATTTCTGCATCATTTTCAAACCTGGGCAGTGATTGGAGAAAAGGTCTAGGTTCTGAAGCCTGAAAACCTAGGTTGAGAAGAGATGACGTCCTAAGCCATGGCGGGTCCGATGTGCTCAGTGTGCGGCCAGCTGTCTGGGTGGGGCCAGGAGGTCCAGGCTCAGGCTGTGTCTCAAATGGCATTAGTGCCCAGGTCAGCATATATATTTGGGGTACAGGCCAATGCCGTTCAGGTTGATCCTCATTGGGGGGTTCTGGGTAGCTCCAGAGGGCAATGTTTTTCCTCTGGAGGGCAGGCAGAGTGCTGCATTGTAGTTCTATATTGCCAAACTTGAGAGCTTCTCGGCCAGTATTCTGTGGACGGAAGTCTGAGAACCCAAGCTAGGCCTAGCTATCTGAGTGAGGATATGGCAGGCACAATCTACAGACCTGAATCGAGATCTCGTGCGTCTGAAGACAGGGCGAGGATCAGATGATCGCTCAGTTTGGACATTCTGTTCCTGATTGCCCCTTCTTGAAGGGGGGGTGAATCACGAGGCCATGGGGGTTTTCCCACGATGGGAGTTGTGAAAAGCTCCCAACTGCAAAGATTCTCCTGCAGGACAATTGTGACATGTTGGTTGGCTCCAGGACAACTATTCCGAGCAGGGTTCTAAGGATGGATGGCTGGGTAGCCCACCTCGCATTCCAATTGTCTCCAAGCAACAAGACAGGTTAGATCTGCTGGATCTGGGGGAGCAACCGAGGAGGCTGAGTTGAAATGGACGCGCTGGTGGAGGTGTCCTAATATGATTTTGCGTCTACTGAGACCTTGGAATGAAGCGGTGGCACTGGGGCCCTGAAGGGTTCTCCTAAAGAGAGGCTTTCACACAGCACCATCGTCCAAGTTTCCCATGTGTAGATGAGATTTGTTCTGATGGGTGAGTCAAGAGACAGCCATATGCTGTTATTGAAATCCAGGCCTCTGAGGAGAGATGCCTGGGCCAAACCAATGGATCCGATAGGTGCCTAGGGGCCTGTTCGTTCCTTTTTACCTCTGGGGAC
>NW_026753536.1:0-1346 GCF_022355385.1 Mustela nigripes
GGGTTGATGATACTGAAGGGTTTGGGGCGCCTGTGGTGACCTCGTGGACTTCCGGCCCCCGGAGAGCCTAGTGCCTTGCAAGTGCCTGCACTGGTCGGGACAGTGAGACGTCAAGATGTGAGTTCAGACACTTAATTAACAGTCATCATTTCTGATTCGCGGCAGAACCCGGAACTGGAAGGATGTTCGCAGTTCGCCAGTTTTCAAACGAGCCAACAAGAGCTTCAACCACGGGGACCTAGCGGTGAGTTCAGTAGGAATGGTTTGTGGGAACCTCAGGTATAGGTCATCGAGGCATTATGGACAGGCTAGAGGCAGAGCCCTTTGTCACGCCTTGCCTGAACCAGGATAGCAGGACGCGCACCTCTCCAGCAGGCGGGACTACGTGTCTTTGATTAGAAACACTCAGGTAATGGCCTTACATTGCGGGCATTGATGCATTCATGCCACTTTGTGTCCTGGTTCTGTGTTAGGAAGTGTCACCATGTTTATCATAGTAAGCGGTGGAAGAGAATCCCATTTGTGACTGTTTCCACTATTAGAAAGTATTAAATGTGAATTTGAAAGATATGTGAAGCTAAAATAAACCTCATAGATTCCCACCTTCAGAACAATTACCGTTAACTTTCTGATGCATCTTCTTAGAGATTTTACTATGTCTACTTTTAATACTGCTTAAATAATACATATTTTAACTGAAAACTCTATCATAAACATTGTTAAGTTATTATAAACGTTCATAACGTTTTTATGATAACATTCTTTTAAGTGGTAGAATATTCAACTGCTTTTTATTGACATTTGGTTAGTTTCTAACTTGAAATTTTACTGTTTTGCTTGCCATGTTTGGTCATAATTGTACTTGTTTAGTACAATCCTGTTCAAAGAGCATCAAGCTTTTCCTATTTCTGATTAACCCCAGATTCTGCCCTAGGCCAAACGCTTTTTTCTTTCTCCTGCTTCCTTAAATGAGTTGTGTCCTCATGTGGTTAGCTGATTCAGCAGTAGACTGTCCTCTGAGTGTCAAGCCAGTGAAACCAACTGCTTGCTGAACCTCCTCTATCAGATCTTACAGACTGAACCTGTTGTCTTCCTTTATCTCTAACCTTCCCTTCCCCATACAGTTCCAGTTTCAGTAGCACCTGAAAATCCAAGCAA
This sequence comes from Mustela nigripes, assembly GCF_022355385.1. NCBI lineage: Eukaryota > Metazoa > Chordata > Mammalia > Carnivora > Mustelidae > Mustela > Mustela nigripes. The sequence continues at coordinate 1,159 of NW_026753536.1, forward strand.
GAAACACAAGAGCCACATTACATTCTTCCCTCTTTATTGTAGGTAGTCAGCTACTTCGTGTAGAAGCTGGAGAAATATGCCGTGCAGAGAAATCCTAGAACTCTCACAGTATGGTATATTCTCCAAATAGATTATAAGATACTTCAGGTCATGAGCTATATTTTGGTAATTAATTTTAATTATATTAG
>NW_026753537.1:0-1346 GCF_022355385.1 Mustela nigripes
GCCTGCCATATCCTCACCCAGAAACCTAGGCCTAGCTTGGTTTCTCAGACTTCCATCCTCAGACTACTGAACCACAAACCCTCCAGTTTGGCAATCCAGAACTAAAATGCAGCACTCTGCCTCCCCTCAAGAATAAATCATTACCCTCTGGAGCTACCCAGAAACCCCAAATGAGGATCAACCAGCACGCCATTCGGCTGTACCCCAAATATATAGGCTGACCTAGGCACTAATGCCCTTTCTCACACAGCCTGAGCCAGGAAGTCCTGGCCTCACCCAGACAGCTGGGCGCACACTGAGCACATCGGACCCGCCATGGCCTTAGTTCGTCATCTCTTCTCAACCTCGGTTTTCAGGCTTCAGAACCTAGACCTTATCTCCAATCACGGCCCGGGTTTGATAATGATGCAGGAATCAGAACTCTTTCCCCATGGCAAGAAACCTTGTGGTTGGCATGTTGTCCAAGTTTCAGTTTAGTTGAAACCAGTGTGTCCCATGAGGCCCCGCCCATGCTTGTGGACCACATTGGTCACAAACACACATTGCGACCCTCAGCCTGAGCCCAGTCCTCAGGTAAGGCCTCTCAGTGGCTGGATGGAGAGACAGCATATTGGGCTTGCCATGCCACTAGGCCCCAATTTTTAACCATAGTTCGGGTTGTCCCTTCAATCTTCCCCAGGGCTCTGCTTTGGAATTCCTCTTTTGGCGGGACACCTGAGGTAACAAACCTGAAAGGAGTCCGCCCATCCCACAGATTGACGAAATACAATTGGGATCGGGCCAAATCCACAGAGAGCAAGATTCGTTCATGGCCCATGAGGCCTCCCCAACATTCCAGGGCCATCGCTGATACAAAATCTAGAGACATAGCCTGAGCACGTGCCTCAGACTCGCTCTTTCTTCATATCCTAGAGAGTTCTTCAGATAAAAACCGACACGGCACTTGAATGCACCCAAAATATATAGTCTAAGCTGGGCACTAATGCACTGTCTGACAACCTGTGCTCGGACCTCTTGACCAACACCCAGACAGCTGACCGCACACTGAGCACATCAGACCCGCCATGGCCTTAGGTCATCATCTCTTCCCTACCTCAGTTCTCAGGCTTAGGAACCTAGACCTTATTTCCAATCACTGCCCACGGGTCCCTGTGATGCAGAAATCAGAACTATTCCTTACCCATGGCAAGAAACCTTGTGGTTGGCATGTTGTCCAACATTCAGTGTAGGAGAAACCAGCATTCACTCTGAAGCCCCGCACATTCTTGAGTGCGACGAGGGCATAAACACACATTGTGACCCTCAGCATGAGTCCTGTCCTCTACTACGTCCTTTCAGTGGCTGGA
>NW_026753538.1:0-1346 GCF_022355385.1 Mustela nigripes
CAAACGGAGATCATCCTCTGGCTAAAACCAGCTCTTCTTTGCCTACCGCAGGATCTGGATCAATAAAGAGCAGCCAGTTATTATTGCTGTTTTTCTAGGGATTTTTTCCCCATACATTTCCCAGGTCTTTACTCTTTTAATGGCACTTTAATTCAGGCTTCAACCACTTCCTAGTCTGATCAGGTGAAATCATGTTCCTTCCCATACCCTCGATGTATTTCACACCTAGTAATTCTTTTTTTAAAGATCTTATTGACCCATTTGACAGATCACAAGTAGCCAGAGAGGCAGGCAGAGAGAGAGGGGGAAGCAGGCTCCCCGCTGAGCAGAGAGCCTGGTGTGGGGCTCCATCCCAGGACCCTGAAATCATGACCTGAGCTGAAGGCAGAGGCCTAAACCACTGAGCCCCCCAGGAGCCCCCATATCTGGTAATTTTTAATCAACGTGGATTTGCTGCATTAAATAGTTCCTTCTTCTTCAAATATAAATGTATAAATATATTGATCAAGTCACGCGCATGTCTTAGGAGAATGTCATACCTTTAGTAGCAAACTTGAAATCTTGGCTATTGGTTTTGATTTTTGTTTTGGTTTCATTTGGTTCGGTTTTTGTAATATTAAAAATCCCTCCAGCCCTTGGCTCTGTCTGACCTGATGCTTTCAGCTGTTTCTGCAAAAAAATTGTCCCGGCAGCAAAAACTCTCATTGTGTACAGTGGCACCCCCTTCTGAACACTTTGTTAATAAAAAGCTTTTTTTTTTTTTTTTTTTGGCTATGGTAAATGTGGAAGAACAATGAGGTATTTCAAAGAGGTGAACCACAGATAAATTTCTCTAAGGGTGGGGTGAGGGTTACTCAAAAAGGATCTTGACAAGGCTTTTAAAGATATCGACAATCATTATACCATAATGTGACTGATTGTTACCGTGCTCTTAACTGGGCAAACAATTGTTGGCTTCCAAGAAAGACTAACATAGTTGAAATGGTTCTAGCGGCCTTCTAGCATAGGGTCTCATGAGGCAGAATTCTAGCCCCTGGCTGTGCAAGGCATGAGGCCTGTTAGTGATTCTATATTTTCCTTTGCAGAATGGGTCTTTCTAAATTCCAGGTCCTTTCTACCCCAATAAAAAATGCGGCGATTCTCTCAGTGAGCTGTACTTTTGGTTTAAACAGCCAACTGTCTCTTAAAAAGGACTTTTGTTTAAATTCCTTTAAAATAAAAAGTCCTTTCAAAAAAATCTTTTTTTTTATTATTTATTTTTTAATCCCATATGTTTACTCTGATCCTGGAACTTTGTCATTTTGACCTTCTCTGCTGATTAAAATATTCTTCATCATCAGCACCTA
>NW_026753539.1:0-1346 GCF_022355385.1 Mustela nigripes
TGAGATCATGACCTGAGCCGAAGGCAGAGGCTTAACCCACTGAGCCACCTAGGTGTCCCTATATTGATATTTTTTAACCAGTATTTTATTATCCAGGTGCAGATGGATCCATGTCACAACTCTTGAAATCTTATGGGCAGATACATTTTTACTTTAATAGAATGCAAACTTTGCACCTCTGTTTCAACCCCGACTCTCTGTTTATGGATATGAAGATTTGGATTTGTGACTTACTTTGAACTTCAATGTCATTATCCATTATATATATATCTCCAACATTATATATTGTTATAATAGGGCATACAAGTTACACAGACCAGAAACAAGTTAAAAAGATAATCATAAATATACATTACGCATCCAATCAGAGCTTTGGTTACTGTTGGCTTATAGTATTAGTACTTATAACAGATAAAATGTTCACTGAATTTGTTATTAAGTTTTAACAGTGTCTCTCTTTCTACTAGTTTCTTTCATATCTGTCTCTTTTATCACCTGAAATTCTATAATTTATTCAGTTGGGTTGATATGTACATTTCCCCACCCCAGGAAAAGAAAAGGAGAGAATTAAAGACAGTAATTGTTAGTCATCTGGACCCAACTAATAATTAACATATTAGGTTATTTCCCTTGAGAGCTCCTGATTGTTGAGTAATGAGATACTGGAAATTAAGATAGAGTTTAATTTTAGGATCCATGCCAGCCTTGGGTGGAAGGCTGCAAGGAATAATATGAAAATGCTTAAAAAGCCACAGATTATGGAGAAGAAGAGGGGAAGGGGAACTTGAAACCTTGTTATTCAAAGTTGTTTAATTATCTCAGAAACCTGTTCTTATTTTCCTTACCTCTAGAGACCTCTGTCCACCATTTCAGGCACATGAAGGGCTGGTCTGCCCACACCCCGGCATCTTTTATCCTGGAATTCACATGTCCAGGCAGGGGAAACTGTCTGGATCTGCACTCTGCCTTTAGCTGGAACCTGGCAACCAGACACTGGAGTAACTCTACATTTTTCCAGTGTTTCATGCAGCCCAGTGATTTGGATATCTAAGGAAGTGGAATTCCTCCATATTTGAAGGTATACCTTATTCAATCCTATCCTGATTTACTATTATGGACTATTAAAATGTCATCATTATTTTTAAGTGCCTTACAGCAACTTCAAGAATATGAACAGCATACGCTCTTCAGTGTGGCCAGGAAAGTAACTTAAAATAAAATCATGTTATAAACATTGGGGTACAGATGACCCTTCTTTTCACTGCATGTGTATCGTTGGGGTTGCCAAACTGTGGAAAGAACCAAGATGCCCTTCAACAGATGAATGGATAAGGAAGATGTGGTTC
>NW_026753540.1:0-1346 GCF_022355385.1 Mustela nigripes
ATCCATTAATGTCACATTTTACTAATTCTAACTGGTAACCTCTCAGTCTTGCTGTAGACCCTTGTCAGTTTGTTATAGGAAATCAGTTTTCCATATAAGAGCCTTGCTTATATTTAAATGCTGAGAACATTTTAATTCTCCCTCTTAATCTCTTCCAGTGAAACTTCGTATGTGAAAACCATGTACTCCATGGTTTTCTTGGCTGTATATATTTCCAGCTTATTATTTAGAAAATTTATAAAATTATGTGATCAATAGTCTTGAAGTTGGGTCTCTTAAGAAAGACACGTTGGCAATGCTAAGCTTATTAAGAGCATAACACAGTCTTGAGAATGACATCAAAAAAGCTAGAATCCAGAACTTTCATAAACTTGGGACTTGATATATGTTAATCCAGTGATTCATGCATTAATCGCTTATGAAAATAGCTTCTTAAATAAAATTCCACTTGGATTTGCTATTTGTAATCCAAGGGAAAGTCCTTTTTGGTAACCTCAGTCAAGGTAGTGTCTTTTCAAAGTTTGCTATTTCTATGGGCTATTTCATCGTGGAGCCTCTTTAATCAAGGGAAGCAAAGGTTTATTGTGAATTACGGGGTGAATCTGAGCTATTTTTATAGTAATTCTGAATACTCAGAGAAATATCAGAATAGTCCCAATTTGGCTGTTAAGACAATTGAGAAATTCAGAATTCTCTGAAAGGGCTGCTAGAAAGCTCCATATTCACAAGTTAAATGTATATCTCATTCACTTCTTGCTTTGGTTATACTGATAGAACAAATGTATGAGAAAGGTTGTTTGGGGTTTTTATGCTTCTGGAGTATTCTATCATTTACCTATGACTGTCTACCAGTCCAGCCCAAAATAATGGTTTAAAACCACCACTTCTTTATGATTTTGTGGCTTGGCAACTAGGGCAGGGCCCAGCTGAGTTGGCTTGGCTCTCAACACCAGATATTGGATTAGGCTCAATCTTATATTTGGGCCATTTCTGGGACAGCTCAGGCTGCTCTCTGCATGCTCTCTTATTCTCTAAGAGGTTTGCCGAGGCTTTTCTGTAGTTCCAGAAGACCAAGCAGAAAAGGTGAGTCCCAGTGCACAAGCCTTTGTGGATCTTTTGCTTGCATCATATTTGCTGTTATATCATTGGCTAAACAAGTGAAATGGCTCAGCAAAGTCACTGTGGGAGAGGACTACTCAGGGAACAGATACAGAATCTTATGGAAAGGGGTAACAACAATAATTACTAACACAGAGATCCATAGAATCCTTTCATCTTTTAGGAAATGAATATTAGATCAGATCAGGTGTGGGCAAACTATGGCCTATGGGACAAATTCAGCCTGC
>NW_026753541.1:0-1345 GCF_022355385.1 Mustela nigripes
CAAAACCCTGGATTCCAATACCAGCATTGGGGTTTTCCTGAGGCACCCATCAGAACAAACCTCGTCTCCACAAGGACACTTGTGCATGGGAGCTATGTCAAAAGCTTAGGAGAATACTTCAGGGTCCCGGTGCCACCGCCCCATTCCAAGGCCCTCATGGACACAAACACACATTAGACCCATCCTCAGGAAAGTCCATTGCAAATCAGCCACCCCGGTTGCTCCCGCAGAGCCATCAGATCTAAACTGTCTTGTCACTAGGAGACAATTGGAATGATAGGCGGGCTTCCCAGGCATCCATCCTCGAACGATGTTCTGGACTCATCCATATGGGATGTCCTGGAGCTGTCCAACAGGTCTCAATTGTCCCGCAGAAGGAATCCTTGGAGGGGACATCCCACCACTCCCAACGTGGGAAAACCTCCACGGCCTCGAGATTCGGCTCCCTTTATGAAGGGGCCGTCATGAACAGAAAATTCAAGCTGAGCCAACGTCTGATCCTCGCTCTGACTTCCGATGCATGAGATATTGCTTCAGATCTTCAGGGGGTACATGTCGTGCCCTCGCCCTGAAACCCAAGTCTAGGTGTCCCTAGGACCCAATTTTAACCAGATTTCTGGTTGTCCAATCACCCCTCCCCAGGGCTCTACTTGGAATCCCTCATGGTGGGACCCCTGAGTTTGAAAAACAAAACAAAACAAAACAAAACAACAACAAAAAACGGACTTCTTCCATCCCACAGAATGACCCCAAACTCTTTGAATTGGGCCAAACCCCCAGGGAGTAAGACTCGTCCATTTCCCATGAAGTCACCCGGAATTTTCATGACCATGAATGGCATGATATCCAGAGATAAATACTTGAGCAAGAGCCTCACACTCGCCCTTTTTTCATATCCCGAAGAGTTCTCCTCTTGGTCTGAGGATCAGTCTTGCCATACCTATGACCTGAAACATAAGCCAACTTTCTGTTTTCAGACAACTGTCCAAACAGCCCTGGCCTACAGGCTTAGGCCCCTGGAGCCAAGGTGAGGACTGTACTTGCTCTCTCCAAGGTAATTCTCTGTGCCCATTCCAATGGCCACAACGCTACTAATGGGATAAACCTCCAAAGTCCCTGAGGCCATCCCATAGTTGGCTTCCCAGGACAAACAGGAGCAATCTGAGCCCATCTGAGAACCTACCTGCACTCAGACTTGTAGACTGATATCCCCAGAGGTAAAAAGGAACGAACAGGCCCCTAGGCCCTAATCGAATCCATTGCTTTGGTTTCCAGGCATCTCTCCTCAGAGGACTGGAATTCAGTACCAGCATATGGCTGTTTCTTGACTCACCCACCAGAACAA
>NW_026753542.1:0-1345 GCF_022355385.1 Mustela nigripes
ATTATGACTCTTCTCTCCTTTATCATAATGGGAGTAGCAGATTGTCTGCAATGAATTGTGAAAACCCAGCAGTGACTTTGGCAGTGAAGGCCTCCCATCAATTTTGATAGGTTAAAATGATTCTGGATGGTCTTGAGCAAATGTTTCAAATTTTTTTTTCTGTGCGTGTCATAAAAGAAGGAAGCAATAGTAAATTCTTGCTGTTATTCCATGGAGCCAATAAAATCATACTGCCAACAAGAGGCTGTTGACACTGTAACAGTAGTTAACTGTCTTGAAATACTAGGCCTGGAAATAAAATTCCAATATTTCACATAACCTCTTTTTTTTTTTTTTTTAAGAAAAAAACAAAACAACTATACCGCTTACGTTTAGGGCCCTGCTGTTGGGTAACTATTTTTGAATATGTCTACTGTAAGTGTATATATATATATATTTTTTTGTGCAATAAATTCATTTAGAGATAAATTTGGATTGCAAATTATTTTGAGGGAGGCATGGTATTTGTGGCTAGTCTTACAAGTATAAAGGACTAAAGGAAAGAAGAAAAACATTTTTTATTACAGCCTATTTACATCTGTCCAAAGTACTTATTTACTATAGTACTGACTAATGTATAATACTGGACACAAAGAAAGAAGTTAAATGAGTTATAATTCAGTCGATGTATAGCTGGCCATTTTAAAACTTACCACTCAATCTTTCTGGTATGAAATGGGATATCTGGCAATCTGGTCCAGTTCATTACATCAGGTCATTTGTATGTTCTTATTACCATTTTGATAGCATAGCACATTTTATAACCCGGACATTTTACAATGGAACTATGATGCATGTATTTCCAAAAGTATAGACATACATGAAGCTATGAGGTCAAAAATGATGAATGTCCATAGTACCATATAGACTCAACAAATAAAAGTGTCCAAGGCTCTGAGTGAGATTTATGAATATTGTGTAAGATTAGGCCAACATGTGGTTTTGATATAAATAATCTGTTCTTAAATTAGAATTACAGTCGTTGAGTACAGTGTTGAAAATGGCAGATAGATTTTAGCTATCTTTGCTCACTAGGGAAAATGGAAAAATGTTTAGTTTGGTCAGATTTTCACTTAAATTCTGAAAATCTTACGTTGGAGAGAACCCTTCTGAAATAAGAATCCTTAAAGACATAACCCCTTTGGCACAAGTTTTCAAGAAACTTGTTTGATGTTGTAGACAATTATATGGCACACATACTGTTCTAGATGTTTCATGCCAATAATATGTAAGCCATACCAAGGCTACATATACATATAGAGATGTTCCTCAGCTTACAAGGGGGCTATGTACAGAGAAACACAGA
>NW_026753543.1:0-1345 GCF_022355385.1 Mustela nigripes
AGACAATTGGAATGTGAGGTGGGCTACCCAGCCACCCATTCTTAGAACCCTGCTCGGAATTGTTGTACTGGAGCCACCAACAGGTCTCAATTGTCCTGCAGAAGAATCTTTGCATTTGGGAGCTTTTCACAACCTCCATCGTAGGAAAACACCCATGGCCTCTTAATCCACCCCCCCCTTTCAAAAAGGGGCATCAGGGACAGAATGTCCAACCTGAGCGATCGTCCGATCCTCGCCCTGACTTCAGATGCATGAGATCTCGATTCAGGTAAGTAGATTGTGCCTGCCATATCCTCACCCAGAAACCTAGGCCTAGCTTTGGTTCTCAGATTTCCGTCCTCAGACTACTGGCCCACAAGCCGTCCAGTTTGGCAATCCAGACTACACTGCAGCACTCTGCCAGCAATCCAGAAGAAAAACATTGCCCTCTGTGGCTAACCAGAAACCCCAAATGAGGATCAACCTGCACGCCATTCGGCTGTACCTCAAATATATAGGCTGACCTGGGCACTAATGCCCTTTCTGACATAGCCTGAGACTGGACATCCTGGCCCCACCCAGACAACTGGCCGCACGCTGAGCACATCGGACCCGTCCTGGCCTTAGTTCGTCATCTCTTCTCAACCTCGCTTTTCAGGCTTCAGAACCTAGAACTTATCTCCAATCACGGCCCGGGTTTGAAAATGATGCCGACATCAATACTCTTTCCGCATGGCAGAAAACTTGTGGATGGCATGTTGTCCAAGGTTCAGTGTAGTGGAAACCAGTGTGGCCCATGAGGCCCCGCCCATTCTTGCGGGCCACATTGGTCACAAACTCACATTGTGTCCCTCAGCCTGAGCCCAGTCCTCAGGTAGGCCTCTCAGTGCCTCGATGGAGAGACAGCATATTCTGCTTGTCTTACTCATAGGCCCCAATTTTTAACCATATTTCGGGTTGTCCCTTCACTCTTCCCGAGGGCTCTGCTTCGGAATTCCTGTTTTGGTGGGACACCTGAGGTAACAAACCTGAAAGGAGTCCTCCCATCCCACAGATTGACAAAAAAACAATTGGGATAGGACCAAATCCACAGAGAGCAAGATTCGTCCATGGCCCTTGAGACCTCGGCAACATTCCACGGCCATCGCTGATACAAAAGCCAGAGACAGAAGCCTGAGCACGCGACTCAGACTCGCTCATTCTTCATATCCTGAAGAGTTCTTCAGATAAGAACCTACACGGCACTCGAATGCACCCAAAATATGTAGTCTAACCTGGGCACTAATGCGCTGTCTGACAACCTGAGCCCGGACCTCGTGACCAACACCCAGACAGCTGACCGCACACTGAGCACATCAGACCCGCC
>NW_026753544.1:0-1345 GCF_022355385.1 Mustela nigripes
TGTTCCTGAACCTGTTCTGCCATAGAGTAACATTTCAAAGGAAGGTTAAATGTAAGGATGATGAAAATGTAGTAGAAATGGAGAACACACTGGCAAATCCTCTAATTCTAGAATGACAAAACAGTTCTGATTGCCCTGATGAGAGATTAATTGAAATTGATTTGGGGAGAAAAATAAGATAATTTATTGCTATGAATATGGTAATATGAATAATTTGGTATTCACTGCAATAATTTGAGAGCTGTGGCCTTTATGCTGAAAATTCCCCATTAGAACATGAATATAAAATTTTAAATGACTTATAATGTAGTAGGAACCCATGACTACATGACACAGATAAACTATTCTAAGGAGTCTTTTTAGGGATTCCAAATAAAATTAGACTCAGCAGGATCAAAGCTAGAGATTTGATTAGAAATATAAATAGCCCAACACAAACTCCTTTGATTTTAAATAGTTGCATGGTATTACACAATCGTGAAACACTTCTACTTAGTTATACTCAACGGTACATAAAAGAAATCCCAGTATTAGTATGCTTCCGTCATCCAAGAACAGAATTCAAAACACAGATTTGTATAGTCATTTATCTCTGTCATCTCTTATTTTAAAAGGGGAACATTAAGCTGATATTTAATATTTTATTTGAAACATACATTGCTGCAATTTGAATATTAAGATGACTTTTGCCACCTGTTGCTTCATCCCCCGTTCTTAGCACAGTGACTGGTTCATATTGAATACTCCAGAAATGTTTAAATAAATGAAGATAATCATTGCCATTCTGTGTGAGGATTGTGAAGACTTTTTATCTGCAAATGATTAGTTATTTTCTACTTAATATGTGGCTCAGTCAGTTAAGCAGCTGCCTTTGGCTCAGGTTATGATCCCAGGATTATGGGATCGAGCCTTGCATCTGGCCCCCTGCTCAGAGGCGAGCCTGCTTCTCTCTCTGCCTCTGCCTGCCACTCTGCCTGCTTGTGATCTCTCTCTCTCTCTGTCAAATAAATAAGTGAAATCTTAAAAAAAGTTTAGATATAGTTTCTTTAATTTTTAAAAATTTATTCTTTTTAACCTTAGCAGTGATTAATGGTGTGTGTGCTTTCCTTCTTGCTTTAGTGTAGGCCAAAGTCAGCACTTTACTGCCTCTATGACTATTTATTTCATACTGTTTTTGCTAGATATACAAGGTATACCAAGCTATAATAAACAGATACCAAACATTCTATTTCAGAGTTAAATGTAAATTGTGAAGTCATTTAATTTATATAATTTTTAGAATGCTTGGCATGTTTCTAATACTCATGAATATGAATTCTAGTACAATAATTCTGGATCAAAATGG
>NW_026753545.1:0-915 GCF_022355385.1 Mustela nigripes
TCAAACCCGGGCCGTGATTGGAGATAATGTCTAGGTTCTGAAGCCTGAAACCCGAGATTGAGAAGAGATGAAGTCCTAAGGCCATGGCAGGTCATATGAGCTCAGTGTGCGGCCAGCTGTCTGGGTGGGGCCAGGAGTTCCAGACTCAGGCTGTCTCAGAAAGGGCATTAGTGCCCAGGTCAGCCTATATATTTGGGGTACAGCGAATGGCGTGCAGGTTGAATCTCATTTGGGGTTTCTGGTAGCCCCAGACGGCAATGCTTTTCTTCTGGAGGGCAGGCTAGAGTGCTGCACTGTAGTTCTGGATTGCCAAACTGGAGGGCTTGTGGGACAGTAGTCTGAGGACGGAAGTCTGAGAACCCAAGCTAGGCCTAGGTTTCTGGGTGAGACCTGAATCTTGATCACGTGCATCTGAAGTCAGGGCGAGGATCAGACGATCACTCAGGTAGGACATTCTGTCCCTGATAGCCCTTTCTTGAAGGGGGGGGGGGGGCACCGAGGCCATGGGGGTTTTCCCACGATGGGAGTTGTGAGAAGCTCCCAACTGCAAAGATTCTTCTGCAGGACAATTGAGACCTGTTGGTTGGCTCCAGGACAACAATTCCGAGCACGGTTCTAAGGATGGAAGACTGGGTAGCACACTTTGCATTCCAATTGTCTCCAAGCAACCAGACAGGTGAGAACTGTTGGATCTGGGGGAGCAACCGAGAAGGATGAGTTGAGATGGACTCTCCCATGGATGTGTCGTAATATGATTTTGTGTCTATGGAGACCTTGGAATGAAGCGGTGGCACTGGGACTCTGAAGGGTTCTCCTAAAGAGAGGCTTTCACAGAGCTCCATCGTGCAAGTTTCCCGTGTGTAGATGAGATTTGTTCTGATGGGTGAGTCAAGAAACAGCTATATGCTGTTATTG
>NW_026753545.1:1015-1345 GCF_022355385.1 Mustela nigripes
TCAAACCCGGGCCGTGATTGGAGATAATGTCTAGGTTCTGAAGCCTGAAACCCGAGATTGAGAAGAGATGAAGTCCTAAGGCCATGGCAGGTCATATGAGCTCAGTGTGCGGCCAGCTGTCTGGGTGGGGCCAGGAGTTCCAGACTCAGGCTGTCTCAGAAAGGGCATTAGTGCCCAGGTCAGCCTATATATTTGGGGTACAGCGAATGGCGTGCAGGTTGAATCTCATTTGGGGTTTCTGGTAGCCCCAGACGGCAATGCTTTTCTTCTGGAGGGCAGGCTAGAGTGCTGCACTGTAGTTCTGGATTGCCAAACTGGAGGGCTTGTGGG
>NW_026753546.1:0-1345 GCF_022355385.1 Mustela nigripes
AGAGTAGGACAAAGGATTTGAGTACTGTTAGTTTATCTGGGAGATTACCCAAGGTAGAAAAGAATGGGAAAGTGATACAGTAAAGAAGCAACTTTGTCAAAGAGGTACATTGTTGATATAATTGTTGTGGATAGAAAATGAAGGCATGCTTTTACTGAAAGGTCCTGAGAAACTTCTTTAAGTTGTCCTCATGAAGACCTGAAAACTGACAATTTTACCTATGGTTCTTATTTCCACTTCACTGAGAGCTGTCCTCAGAGGACATTAACTCTCCAACACTTTTGGGTTGTGTTGGAGACATTCTAAAATGAGAGAGAGAACATGAGATGCTATCAGTGATAAGTAACTGCAATTTCCCATGGAACTATCCACCACAGGTTTGGCTATAATCAGGTGTTGGGCCTTGATATCAGAGGGATTTGAGGCAGTATCATTTTAGGTTAATCATTATATCTGAAATTTCCAAAACTTCAACTGATGAAACTTTGATTATAAATCTATAAATATAACAATAAATCTACAGTATTCAAATTATTTTCATAGAAATACACAAATAAAGCAGCAATTGATTAATATTTAAATGTTACAAAATACTGAACTGAAAGAATTTGGTCATAGAACAACGTGTAAGAAGTAGAACTTAGGTTTAGGTTAGAACTCAGGATGCATTTGAGACTCAGTTAAGAAATTGAATGGAGGGACACCTGGGTGGCTCATTGGGTTAAGCCACTGTCTTTGGCTCAGGTCATGATCCCAGGGTCCTGGGACCGAGCCCCAAATCAGGCTCTCTGCTCAGCAGGGAGCCTCCTTCCTCCTCACTCTCTGCCTGCCTCTCTGCCTGTTTGTCATCTCTCTATGTCAAATAAATAAATAAAATCTTAAAAAAAAGAAATTGAATGGATGTCTGACTATCTTATAGGTTTGCTAAAAATCAGTGACTTTGTGTTCATGTGTGGCTATGCAGGAATTTTTAACTTTCTCTAAGAAGTTATTAGATTTGATTATATAAGGGCAGTAAAGGATGTGGAAAAGCAAAGTACAAACCCCATAAAGACAAAGACACTGAGTATGAGAAAAGAGTAATAGATAAGAAGAGTCAATGCATTTGAGGAAAATGGGAATTGAAATACACAATGATTGTTGATTTTTTTAGATGGAGAAAACAAAACTAGCTTGCAAGAAGGAAATAACAGAAGACATGTTGTGATGTGATACAGAATCCTGGAAAAGGCAGTAACGAGTAACGTGGATTAAAGGAGTAGGGAAAGCATATCAGGGAATTTGGACAGGAAGGAGTTAGGAAATAATTGCTTGATAAATTTTATATGGCCCACTTAAATGCACA
>NW_026753547.1:0-1345 GCF_022355385.1 Mustela nigripes
GTAAGGACTGAGCACATTGAAGAGTTGGCTTCATCTTAAAAAAAAAATGGGGAGGTGATGAAACCTCTGGATATCTTCAGTGAATGCTGATTGCCTCTTTTTGACAAATGAAGTAGTCCAGCTCTGCAGTGCTGTCCATAAATCCCGTTGGGGGCTATTGCTTTTTGCCATTTCAGCCTCTGGGTGAACCATCTACATTCATTAAATTTGCCAGGATGTTCTCATTTCATAAAGATCAGATATCATGACTTCAGTGTATCTAGAAAACCCAGGTTAATATGTGCTTTTATTGTCTTCTGTAATGAAAGTCCAAGATGGGCCCATCCAGCCTTTTTGCTGAGAGTGGATCTTCTAGCTTTCCATCAACAACAAATGTTGACAAATGCTGAAGGAGTTTACTTGTAGAATTATCATGAAGAATTAGTTTTCAGGAAGCTAAGAAGTTTCTAAATATGGTCATAAATTAAGACTCATGTTCCTTTGTCTTACTATGAACTTTACTCCACAAATGAAAACTGCTCTCCAATTTCTTGGTACATCGTAGAGGTCCTCTTATCCCCAGCTTCTGAGCATGGAGTCAATGGTGTTTGAGACAGATTAATGAGGGTCAAAAGTGAAGACTCTTACTCAATGTGAGGTAGCAGAGCAGGGGAGTAAAGATGAAGTGAGAAGTCCTAGAGGCAAAAGGGTATAGAGTTAAAAGTACTTACTTTGTACTGTCAAATAATTTCAGACTTACAGAAAAATTACAAGAATAGTACTATGAATTCATGATTAACCTTTACATTCCTCAGTTGTTAATTGAAACATATTTGCTTTTTCATTTTTTGTTAATATGTATTTGTGTCTCCTTCCTCCCCACCACTCCCCTCTCCTACTTTTCCCTCCCCTCCTCTCACCTCCCTCTCATCCTTCCCTCCTTCCTTCCTTTCTTTTTCCTCCTCCCTCACCCTCCTCCTCTTCCTTCTTCTTATTTTGTGAAGACTTAATTTTTTTCAGAACATTTTTATGTTCACAGTAAATTTGAGGGAAAGGTACAGAAATTTCCACTTAACTTCTCTCATTTCTCACAAGGGTGGTACATTTATTTCAACTGGTGAGCCTACATGACCCATCATATGTCCCCAAAGTCCATAGTTTACATTACGGTTCACTCTTGGTGTTGGACATTATATGGGTTTGGATAAATGCATGTGCTCATTATTGTGGTATCAAACAGTGCCCTTTGACTGCTGTAGAAATCCTCTGTGCTCTGCTTACTCATCACTCCCAAACTTCACTGATCTTTTCATAGTTTCCATAGTTAACTTTTTCCAGAATGTCATGTAGTTGGTATTATACAATA
>NW_026753548.1:0-487 GCF_022355385.1 Mustela nigripes
GGAACCTGTTGTGGCTCTCCTGGGCCCTGCGTGGATTGACTCCCCTGATCGGAGGGTGGGAAAACCCATCGCGGCTTGGTAGGTAGGGACATTGCCACCCCGTACATTTGATTCGGGCCCCGGGGGGTGGGGCCCTGCCTCCCGTTTTTTGAATTCCCCCAGTTGTTAGGAGGCAACGGGTTCCCCTCAATGTCCTCCATGGAGCGACATTCATGTGCCCAGTGATTTCCCTTCCTACATCGCGGGCAACGCCAAGGCCTTAAGACTTCTGGCGGTACTTTTGGGTGCGCTCTTCCTGCCTGGGTTCCACGCTGCAGGCAATTCCTCTTAACGTGTCCTTCCTGGCCACATTGAAAGCATCCTTTGGGGCGGACTCCTTCCTGGCCGTACATGGCTTGTGCGAATGCCGCTGCCATAACCTGTCCCTGAATTATAGGCCCCGTTATATCTCTACAGACTTTGATGTAGGCTGATAAGTCCTTTGATC
>NW_026753548.1:587-1344 GCF_022355385.1 Mustela nigripes
GGGCAAAATTAAGAGCTGTGCGACCCTATCCCCTGGATTTATACTGTTAATACCCCTCGGAGATGAAATCAGAATTTTAACCTCCCCTTCGAAATCGGGATCAATGACTCCCAGGTGGACCTGAAGTCACCGCATAGTGGAGGAGCTCCTACCAAGGAGGAGCCCCATCGTTCCTTTTGGAGGCCCTCCATGCAGGTCAGATGGCACGGCCTGCACTCCCATTTCAGGCGTTAGGACCATTCGGGTGGTGGCACAGACGTCAAATCCGGTGGAACCTGTTGTGGCTCTCCTGGGCCCTGCGTGGATTGACTCCCCTGATCGGAGGGTGGGAAAACCCATCGCGGCTTGGTAGGTAGGGACATTGCCACCCCGTACATTTGATTCGGGCCCCGGGGGGTGGGGCCCTGCCTCCCGTTTTTTGAATTCCCCCAGTTGTTAGGAGGCAACGGGTTCCCCTCAATGTCCTCCATGGAGCGACATTCATGTGCCCAGTGATTTCCCTTCCTACATCGCGGGCAACGCCAAGGCCTTAAGACTTCTGGCGGTACTTTTGGGTGCGCTCTTCCTGCCTGGGTTCCACGCTGCAGGCAATTCCTCTTAACGTGTCCTTCCTGGCCACATTGAAAGCATCCTTTGGGGCGGACTCCTTCCTGGCCGTACATGGCTTGTGCGAATGCCGCTGCCATAACCTGTCCCTGAATTATAGGCCCCGTTATATCTCTACAGACTTTGATGTAGGCTGATAAGTCCTTTGATC
>NW_026753549.1:0-1344 GCF_022355385.1 Mustela nigripes
TTCTTGACACTGATTTTTGGATTTGACATCAGAAGCAAAAGCTACAATGAAAAATAAAATGGGACTGCATCAAACTAAAAGCCTTCTGTACAGCAAAGGAAATCTCCAGTCATCAACATACTGAAAAGACAACATACTGAAGAGAAGAAAATATTTGCAAACTAACTAATTGTTAAATGTCTCATATCCAAAATATTGAAGAACTCATACCATCAGGGAAATGCAAATCAAAGCCCAAAATGATGTCACCTGTCACCTGTCAGAATGACTAGTATCCAGTAGACCGAACAAGAAGGTTTGCCAAGATGTAGAGGAAAGGGAACTGTGCTCTTTTGGTGGGACTGTAAACAGGCTCTGTTGGTAGGACTGTACGTGGGTGCAGTCACTATAGAAAACAGTATCAATTTTTCTTAAAAAAAAAATTCAAAATAGGGGCACCTGGCTGACACAGTCAGAAGAGTGAGAGACTCTTGATGTCAGGGTCATGAGGTTGAGCCCCACATTGGGGGAGGAGAGTACTTTAAAAATGGATATAGAACAACCATATAATCCAGCAATTCCCTTAACATATTAGAATAAATCCAAGTCTTCTCTCTTCTAAAATGAAGATGTATATGGGTGCCTGGGTGGCTCAGTCGTTAAGCATCTGCCCTCAGCTCAAGTCATAATCTTAGGGTCCTGGGATTGAGTCCAACATTGGGCTCCTTGCTCAGTGGAGAGTCTGCTTCTCCCTCTCCCACTCTCCCTGCCTGTGCTCTCTCTCTCTCTCTTGCTGTGTCTCTCTCTCTGTCAAATAAATAAATAAAATCTTCTAAAAAATAAAATAAGATGAAGGCATATAGTTTTATGTGCCCCGCTGTTTCATTCCAGCACTGAGAGTCTCTGTTCCTTTGAAGTAGATTGTCAAGGGCCCTGGCCACTAAGGCTCAGGTAAACTTCCCTCCAGAGCTCTACTCAGATTCTGACAAGTTAGCTCTCAGTCTATTCCCCTTGTACCCACAGCTCTGCCTCCCCAGTCTTTTATGTCCCAGCCCACCATCCCCTGGGAACTTGACATAAGTTTGTGGTTTGACTGACCCAGGACTTGCTGAGTCAGCACTGCCCCAAAGCTATGTCCTGAGCTGTCCCCTATAAACATGCCTGGGTCACAGGAACTTACGAACTACTTAGCAGAATGCTCTCACAAGCACAGGTTCCCAACCTGTATACTTGCTGATCAGGGAGCATGTCCCGTCCTTTGCTGTGTCACTGTATCCAATGAGCCATAAGGTGTTCTGTACAAATTCCTTCCACACTCGTCCCTCAAGCAGCCAAGTCAGATGCACATGATCACCAAAATGTTTC
>NW_026753550.1:0-1344 GCF_022355385.1 Mustela nigripes
ACGTGGCAGGCCCCTTCCCAAGAAAACAAACCAAGAAAGAAAAAAAAAGGACTACAAGAGAACAACCACTACTTCATAGGAAAACTTGTATTGTTCACTTGTTCCCACTATTCCGGTTCATTTTTTTTTTTTTTTTACACATAGGTAATTTTTTAACCTATTTACAATCACAGCCAGTTGTACAGTACATCAAATTCCAAATACCTTTCTAACCTAACTTTTTGATACATACACCTATGTTTTTCTTTTGCATTTTTATTTTTTGAATTCCTTTTTTTAAATTTTAGTTTAGTCTAGTTTATTCCTTTTTAGTTTTATCCTCTAATATTCATATAGAGTTAAACTTCAAAGTAATCCCCTTTCCCCAATCAATACTCCCCCTATAGGTAAACCATTTTTAATCCCCTTTATCTTGGGAAATTTGAGTCCTTTAACAAAGATATCAAGATACATCCAGGAAGAATCAAAACAACCTTCCTCGCACACACTGAGAATTCATAAGGCCTCTCCCATCTTCTTCCACCAGTGTTTCTGTGTTTTTTGTGTTTGTCCTGATAGCATATAAATTTTACACTTGTGGTTCTTTTTGACGAGGTTCTTTCTTTATTTGCATACATATATATATATTTTTTTCTCTTGTCATATACTTGTATCAGACTTTTTATCTCTTTTTCTTTGTCTACTTCATTAATCTTACCTTGGGGCCCATCTGGGCTGATCCTTATTTTTCATCTTCCCTTTCTTTCCTGTCTCTCTCTCTCTCTTTTTTCTTCTTTTCTTTTTTTGCTTTTTTTCTTTTTTTTTATCTCTCATTTGTGTGGGAATCCTGATTTCTCAAAGTGAATGTGTATATTTGAAGAGAGGACCTCAAGACCTCTGGAAGTCTGCATGCCTCATTCACTGGGCAGGGGACCTCCTGCTTCAGGTATTTGCACAATAGACTCCAGTTAAAGTCCACCTTCAGCTACGAGTCGAAGCCATGATTGTTAAGAACACAGAATAGGGTCCTACTTAGCATACACGATGTGACCAATAGGCATTAATGGTCACTCAAGGGTTCTGGTACATTGTTATCCTCCAGTAGATTATAGAGGTAAAAAACATCTGAAAGAAGGATGAATACCCAACTTTTGTAGCAACATGGACGGGACTTGAAGAGATTATGCTGAGTGAAATAAGTAAAGCAGAGAGAGTCAATGATCATAGGGTTTCCCTTATTTGGGGAGCATAACAAATAGCATGGAGGACAAGGGGAGATGGAGAGGAGAAGGTAGTTGAGGGAAATTGGAAGGGGAGGTGAAACATGAGACTATGGACTCTGAAAAACAATCTGAGGATTTAGAA
>NW_026753551.1:0-1344 GCF_022355385.1 Mustela nigripes
ATTGGAGATAATGTCTAGGTTCTGAAGCCTGAAAACCGAGGTTGAGAAGAGATGACGACCTAAGGCCATGGCGTGTCCGATGTGCTCAGTGTGCGGCCAGCTGTCTGGGTGGGGCCAGGAAGACCAGGATCAGGCTGTGTCAGAAAGAGCATTAGTGCCCAGTTCAGCCTATATATTTGGGGTACAGCCGAATGGCGTGCTAGTTGATCCTCATTTGGGTTTCCTGGGTAGCCCCAGAGGGCCATGTTTTTCTTCTGGAGGGCAGGCAGAGTGCTGTATTGTAGTTCTGGATTGCCACACTGGAGGGCTTGTGGGCGAGTAGACTGCGGACGGAAGTCTGAGAACGCAAGCTAGGCCTAGGTTTCTGTGTGAGGATATGGCAGGCACAATCTACAGACCTGAATGGAGACTCGAGCATCTGAAATCAGGGCGAGGATCAGACGATCGCTCAGGTTGGACATTCTGTCCCTGAGGGCACCTTCTTGAAGGGGGGGGTGGATCACAAGGCCATGGGGGTTTTCCCATTATGGGAGTTGTGAGAAGCTCCCAACTGCAAGATTCTTCTGCAGGATAATTGAGACCTGTTGGTATGCTCCAGCACAACGATTCCGAGCGGGGTTCTATGGATGGATGGACCGGTAGCCCACCTCGCATTCCAATTGTCTACAAGCAACAAGATAGGTAAGATCTGCTGGATCTGGGGGAGCAACCGAGGAGGCTGAGTTGAAATGGACTCTCTCGTGGATGTGTCCTAATATGATTTTGTGTCTATGGAGACCTTGGAATGAAGCGGTGGCACTGGGGCCCTGGAGGGTTCTCCTAAAGAGAGGCTTTCACACAGCTCCATCATGCAAGTTTCCCATGTGTAGATGAGATTTGCTCTGATGGGTGAATCAAGAAACACCATAAGCTGTTATTGAAATCCAGGCCTCTGAGGAGAGATGCCTGGAAACCAAAGCAATGATTCCGATAGGTGCCTAGGGGCCTGTTCGTTCCTTTTTGCCTCTGGGGACATCAGTCTACGGGTCTGAGTGCCGGTATGTGCTCAGATGGGCCCATATTGCCCCATTTGTCCTGGAAAGCCACAAATATTGGGATGGCCTCAGGGACTTTGGAGGTTTATCCTGTTAGTAGGGTTGTGGCCATTGAAATTGGCACATACAATTCCTTGGAGTGGGCAAGCACAGTCGTCAGGTAGGGCTCCAACGGCCTGAGCCTGTAGGGTGTTAGGCCAGGACTGTTTGGACAGTTGTCTGAAAACACAAGCTCGGCTTATGTTTCGGGTCATAGGTATGGCAGGACTGATCTACAGACCATGAGGAGAACTCTTCGGGATTTGAAAAA
>NW_026753552.1:0-1344 GCF_022355385.1 Mustela nigripes
CCATCAGGGACAGAAAGTCCAACGTGAGCGATCGTCTGATCCTTGCCTGACTTCAGATGCACGAGATCTCGATTCAGGTCTGTAGATTGTGCCTGCAATATCATCACCCAGAAACCTAGGTCTAGCTTGGGTTCTCAGACTTCCGTCCTCAGACTACTGGCCCACAAGCCCTCCAGTTTGGCAATCTAGAACTACAATGCAGCACACTGCCTGCCCTCCAGAAGAAAAACATTGCCTTCTGGGGCTACCCAGAAACCCCAAATGAGGATCAACCTGCAAGCCATTCGGCTGTACCCAAATATATAGGCTGACCTGGGCACTAATGCCCTTTCTGACACAGCCTGAGCCTGGACCGCCTGGCCCCACCCAGACAGCTGGCCACACATTGAGCACATCGGACCCGCCATGGCCTTAGGTCGTCATCTCTTCTCAACCTCGGTTTTCAGGCTTCAGAACCTAGACCTTATCTCCAATCATGGCCCGAGATTGAAAATAATGCAGAAATCAGAACTCTTTCCCCATGGCAAGAAACCTTGTGTTTGGCATGTTGTCCAACGTTCAGTGTCGTTGAAACCAGTGTGGCCCATGAGGCCCCGCCCATGCTTGCGGGCCAGATTGGTCACAAACACACATTGTGACCCTCAGCCTGAGCCCAGTCCTCAGGTAAGGCCTCTTAGTTGCTGGATGAAGAGACAGCATATTGGGCTTGCCATGCCCCTAGGCCCCAATTTTTAACCATAGTTCGGGTTGTCCCTTCACTCTTCCCCAGGGCTCTGCTTTGGAATTCCTCTTTTGGTGGGACACCTGAGGTAACAAACGTGAAAGGAGTCCTCCCATCCGACAGATTGACGAAAAACATTTGGGTTCGGGCCAAATCCACTGAGAGGAAGATTCGTCCATGGCCCATGAGGCCTCCCCAACATTCCAGGGCCATCGCTGATACAAAATCCTGAAACAAAATACTGAGCAAGTGCCTCAGCCTCGCTCATTCTTCATATCCTGAAGAGTTCTTCACATGGTTTGTAATTCGGGCGTGCCATAACTACGTCCCCAAACCTAAGCTGAGTTTGTGTTTTCAGACTTCTGTCCTCAAACTCCTGGGCCACACACCCTCCAGGCTGGGCACCTGGAGCCACACATTAGGACTGTGCCTACCCAATCCATGGGAATTCTGCCCATTCCATTGTTCAAAATCGTACAAATTAGGAGAACCCACCAAAGCCCAGGAGGCCATCCCAATGGTGTAGGTCACCTGGGAAAAAAAGGGCGGTCTGACACCAGCTGAGCATCTACCTCCACTCATACCATGGATGGATGTCCCCAGAGAAGAAGATTGAACCAGAC
>NW_026753553.1:0-1344 GCF_022355385.1 Mustela nigripes
GAGTGCAGGTAGGATCTCAGATGGGCTCAGATTGCTCCTGTTTGTCCTGAGAATCCAAAACTATTGGGATGGCCTCAGGGACTTTGGAGGTTTATCCTATTAGTAGCATTGTGGCCATTGGAATGGGCACACAGAATTCCCTTGGAGAGGGCAAGTACAGTCCTCAGCTTGGCTCCAGGGGCCTAAGCCTGTAGGCTGTGTAGGCCAGGGCTGTTTGGACAGTTGTCTGAAAACACAAACTCGTCTTATGTTTCGGGTCATAGGTATGGCAGGACTGATCTATAGACCATGAGAAGAACTCTTTGGGATATGAAAAAAGGGCGAGTGTGAGGCTCTTGCTCACGTTTTTGTCTCTGGATATCGTGTCACTCATGGTCGTGAAATTTCCGGGTGACTTCATGGGAAATGGACGAGTCTTACTCTCTGGGAGTTTGGCCCCGTCCAAAGAGTTTGGGGTCATTCTGTGGGATGGAAGAAGTCAGTTGTTCTGTTGTTATTGATTTGTTTTGTTTTGTTTTTCAACCTCAAGTGTCCCTCAAATGAGTGATTCCAGAATAGAGCTATGGGGAGGGGCGACTGGGAAACCAGAAATCTGTTTAAAAATTGGGGCCTAGGGATATGTCAAGTCCATTATGACATCTAATGGTCAAGCCACTGAGAGGACGTACTAGAGGACAGGACTCACGCTGAGGGTCACAATGCGTGTTTATGCCCTCGTCACACTCAAGACCTTATCTCCAATCACGGCCCGGGTTTGATAATTTTGCAGAAATAAGAACTCTTTCCCCATGGCAAGAAACCTTGTTGTTGGCATGTTGTCCAAGGTTCAGTGTACTTGAAACCAGTGTGGCCCATGAGGCCCCGCCCATGCTTTGGGGCCACATTGGTCACAAACACACATTGTGACCTTCAGCCTGAGCCCCGTCCTCAGGTAAGGCCTTCAGTGGCTGGATGAAGAGACAGCATATTGGGCTTGCCATGCACCTAGGCCCCAATTTTTAACCATATTTCGGGTTGTCCCTTCACCCTTCCCCAGGGCTCTGCTTTGGAACTCCTCTTTTGATGGGACACCTGATGTAACAACCCTGAAAGGAGTCCTCCATCCAACAGATTGACGAAAAACAATTGGGATCGCGCCAAATCCACAGAGTGCAAGATTTGTCCATGGCCCATGAGGCCTCCTCGACATTCCACGGCCATCGCTGAAACAAAATCCAGAGACAAAAGTGAGCAAGCGCCTCAGACTCGCACTTTCTTCATATCCTGATGATGTCTTCTCATGGTTTGTAGATCGGGCCTGCCAAACCTACGTCCCCAAACATAAGCTGAGTTTGTGTTTTCAGA
>NW_026753554.1:0-1344 GCF_022355385.1 Mustela nigripes
CAATGAACGTTGGACAACATGCCAACCACAAGGTTTCTTGCCATGGCGAAGGAGAAGTTCTGATTCTTGTATCACGTTCACTCCTGAGCAGTGCGTGGAGATAAGGTCTAGGTTCTGAAGGTGAAAACTGAGGTTGGGCTGAGATGATGGCCAAAAGCCATTGTGGGTTTGATATGCTCAGTGTACGGGCAGCTGTCTGGGTGTTGGACTGGAGGTCTGCCTTCAGACTAAAGCCCAGTCAGACAGGGATTTAGTGCACAGGCTAGATTGTATAATTGGGATATGTTCGAGTGGCATGCAGGTTGTTACTCATTTGGCGTTTCTGGTTAGCCCTATAGGGCAACATTTTTCTTCTTGAGGGCAGGCCGAGTGCCGGCATGGTGTCTCCAGAATTGCCAAACTGGAGGGGTGTGGCCAGGATTGTGAAGACGGAAGTCTGAGAACACAAGTTAGGCTTAGGTTTCGGGGCGAGGGCACAGCAGGCACACTCTGAAGTGCTGAATCGAGATCTCGTGTTTCTGAATTCAGGGCGCGGATCAGACTTTGGCTTAGGATGGAGTTTCTGTCCATGATGGCCCATTTATGAAGCTGTGGGGCTTCATGAGGAAATGGAGGTTTTCTCACAGTGGGATTGTGTGATCTTCAAACCACAAGGATTCATTCTGCGAGACAGTCAAGACAGGTTGGTTGGATTCAAGACGTCCCATAAAGAAATTCTCCAGAACAGGGTTCTAAGGGTGGATTCCTGGGCAGCCCACCTCGCATTCCAACTGTCTCCTAGTGACAAGGCAGATTTGATCTGCTGGCTCTGGTTGAGCAGCCGAGGGGGCTGATTTGAAATGGAATCTCCTGAGGATGAATCATAATGTAAGTTTGTGTCCTTGGAGACCTTGGAATTGGGCCATGGTGCCAGCGCCCTGAAGGATCCTCCTAACCTGAGGAATTGACACAGCTCCAAAGAGCAAGTTTCTCATGTGGAGATGAGATCTGTTCTGTTTGTTTCCTTAGGAAACCCCCATATTCTGATATTGGAAACCAGGCCTCTGAGGACAGATACATAGAAACCAAAGCAATGGATCAGAAGTTGGCTCAGGTTGAAGTTTCTGTCCATGATGGCCCCTTTATAAAGGGGAGCATCTCATGAGGCCATGTAGGTTTTCCCACGATCGGAGTTGTGAGATGCTCCAATCTGCAAGGATTCCTTCTGCAGGACAGTCAAGACCTGTTAGAGGCCCCCAGGACATCCCATATGGAACGGCGCCAGAGCAGGATTACAACGATGGATGCCTAGAGTCTGCTTTGCATTCCAGTTGTCTCCTAGCGACAAGGCAGGTTTGATATTCT
>NW_026753555.1:0-1344 GCF_022355385.1 Mustela nigripes
GGGGGCTGGATCACGAGGCCATGGGGGTTTTCCCACGATGGGAGTTGTGAGAAGCTCCCTACTGCAAAGATTCTTCTGCAGGACAATAGAGGCCTGTTGGTTGGCTCCAGGACGATTCCGAGCAGGGTACTAAGGATGGATGGCTGGGTAGCCCACCTTGCATTCCAATTGTCTACAAGCAACAAGACAGGTTAGATCTGCTGGATCAGCGCAGCAACCGAGGAGGCTCAGTTGAAATGGACTCTCCCGTGGATGTGTCCTAATATGGTTTTGTGTCTATGGAGACATTGGAATGAAGCGGTGGCACTGGGTCCCTGAAGGGTTCTCCTAAAGAGAGGCTTTCACACAGCTCCATCGTGCAATTTTCCCATGTGTAGATGAGATTTGTTCTGATGGGTGAGTCAAGAAACAGCCATATGCTGTTATTGAGATGCAGGCCTCTGAGGAGAGATGCCTGGAAAACAAAGCATTGGATCCGATAGGTGCCTAGGGGGTTGTTCATTCCTTTTTACCTCTGGGAACATCAGTCTTTGTGTCTGAGTGAAGGTAGGTGCTCAGATGGGCCCAGATTGCCCCTGTTTGTCCTGGGAAGCCACAAATATTGGGATGGCCTCAGGTACTTTGGAGGTTTATCCTCTTAGTAGGGTTTTGGCCATTGGAATGGGCACATAGAATTGCCTTGGACTCGGCAATCACAGTCGTCATGTTTGGCTCCAGGGACCTGAGCCTGTAGAGTGTGTAGGCCAGGGCTGTTTGGACAGTTGTCTGAAAACACGAAATCGGCTTATGTTTCGGGTCATAGGTATGACAGGACTGATCTACAGACCATGAGGAGAACTCTTCGGGATATGAAAAAAGGGCAAGTGTGAGGCTCTTGCTCAAGTTATTGTCTTGGATATCGTGTCACTCATGGTCGTGAAAGTTCCGGGTGACTTCATGGGATATGGACGAGGCTTACTCTCTGGGGGTTTGGCCCAGTCCAAAGAGTTTGGGGTCATTCTGTGGAATGGAAGAAGTCCGTTGTTCTGTTGTTGTTGTGTCTTTTGTTTTGTTTTTCAACCTCAGGTTTCCCAACAAATGGGGGATTCCAGAGTAGAGCCCTGGGGAGGGGCGACTGGACAACCAGAAATCTGGTTAAAAATTGGGGCCTAGGGACATGTCAAGCCCATTATGACATCTAATGATCCAGCCACTGTGAGGACATACTAGAGGACAGGACTCACGCTGAGGGTCCCATTGCGTGTTTATGCCCTCGTTGCACTCAAGGTTGGGCGGGACCTCAGCGTGAATGCTGGTTTCTCCTACACTGAACGTTGGACAACATGCCAACCTTGTGGTTGGCAT
>NW_026753556.1:0-1344 GCF_022355385.1 Mustela nigripes
CACTAAACCCAAAGCCTGATCTAGAACTCTGACTAAAACCTGAACCTGAACCCAAATTCAAATCCTTCACCACACTTTGCTTATGCACTTGCCATTGATGGATATTTGCAGTTTCTACCTTTTGATTCTTGTGAACATTGTTTGGGTTGGGGGCTGGGGTTAGGGTCTTGGATTAGGGTAGGGTCCATGCTTGAGACCAAGTTGAGGTCAGAGTGTGGGTCTGCATCAGGGCCATGTTCAGTGCCACTGTTTGGGTCAAGGACTGTTGTAATTCCACATTGTTTCCAATTCATTGTTCCTTAGCTATTTGGGGGGATGTTGGGGGCTATTGGGCTCCATGCAGCTTGAATTTCCGGAATGAAATGGCGTCAGCTGGACCCCAGAAGGGAGCTGGACCTTCCACTGAAGGGTGAATTCCCACAGTCCTGCACTGCCTTCCACCGCCTGCAGAGGGCGCCAGACCCCAGCTCCCACCCTGAGCCCAGGCAGCGCAGCCACACCTGGGACCAGAGCCCCGCCTCTTCGGGACCCACTGTGGAGACTTCTGGAGAATGTGGGGCGCCTCCCACCCTGACAGGACAAGCTGAGGAGGGTGTGGCTCTGCATCCACACTGACCAGACCCGTTGTGGACGACGCGCCCACACTGGCAGCAGTCCAACCTCCTAAGGACCAGACGCTGGAGGAGGTGAGGAGAAGCCGCCTGAATGGACTGTCAAGGGGTTTGTGGTCTCAGGACCCCACAGAGGAAGGGCGCCCTGTGTAGACACTGGGGCTTCCGTGTTTTGTGTGAGGAGACGTGGCCTCCTGCTGTGCTGTGCGCGGGGCTGTGGGGTCCCCCCTTTCTGGGCTCGGGTGCTCCTCGGTCCTCGTCTGTGTTTGTGTGCTCGTGGATTCAGTTCCTGGGGCTCCTCAGATGGTCTGCAGTCAGGGAGCGTCCGCCTGCTTTGGTGCTTGTGCTCTCCGCACCCCAGCCCTGCGGGGTCCTTCCCGTGTCCACACCCACTCCAGGCTTGCGCCGAGTCCGGAAATTCGGGAGCCAGAGTGAGGACTCTGTAGACGGTTTTGGGGAGAGTAGGTATTTTCCCAGTGTGGGTTCTTCCCTGAGCACAGTACTTCCCCATCTCCGTGTGTCCCCCTCCCTGTCTGTCGTCATTGTTGCAGGGCTGTCAGAGGACAGGTCTGTCACCTTCTTGGTTCAGGGGCCTCCCGGGTATCTTGCTGTCTTGGATGCAGGTGTAAATGAGATCGTTCTCCGTAGTCTCTTTCTGATGGTTCCTTCCGAGCACGTAGGAGTGCCACTAATTTGTGCATATTGATTTTGTTCCTTGCAAGTTCTTGAATTT
>NW_026753557.1:0-1344 GCF_022355385.1 Mustela nigripes
CAGGCTCACATTCACTGTCAGGGTTATTGTTAGGGTCGGGGTGAGTGTCACTGTTAGGGTCATGGTTAGGTTTATGGTCTTTGCCTGGTTCAGGGTCAGGGTGAAGTGTAGCGCCATTGTCAGGTTTACGGTCAGGTTCAGGTATTGGTTTAAAGACCACATTCGGGTCTGGGACAGGGTTATGTAGTGGTCAGTGTTAGAGTCATTGTTAGGATTAGGTTCAGGGTCAGGGTCAGGTGAAGCTCATTGACAGGGTCAGGTTTAGCGTCAGGCTTTGGTTTAGGGTCAATGTTCGGTTCTGTGTCACAGTTAGGTTTTGGCTGTAGGGTTTGGGATGGGGTTAGGGTTAGAGTTAGAAGTAGGGTTATGGTTAGTGGTAGGGTTAGTCAGCTTAAGGTCAGAGTTAGGGTTTGGTTTAGGGTAGGGGTTAATATGGGGGTCAGGGTCAGCATTAAGTTTATGAAGGGTCCGTATTAGGGTCATGGTTAGACTTACCTTTAGTTTAGGGTTAGGATCAGGCTCACAGTCACGTTCAGGGTTAGGGTTATGGTGAGGGTTAGGTCAGCGTCAGGTGTAGGATTAGGGTCAGGGTCAGTGTCTTGTTTAGGTATGAGTCATGGTTACGGTAATGTTAGAGTTAGGTTTAGGTTCAGAGTCCACATCACGCTGAGTGTCAGTCTTACATTTAGGTTTAGTATTCAGGTCAGGATCACAGTCAGGGTCAGGTTCAGGGTCAGGGTCAGGGCTTCAGTTAGGATTTGGGGCAGGCTCAGAGTCAGTGTCAGGGTCAGGGTTAGTGGTTTCTCTTAGGGTTAGGCCCGCTCCTGGGTCATGTACCCATCCCTATAGGGTCTCACGAGAAACCCTGGGCATAAGGGTATAGACCTTACACCCCATCCCACTTAACCAGCCTTAAACTGCGGTGTGAACATGACTCGCCCACCAGACATCTAAGCCCTCATCAGCCTGATCCTGCTTGGGGCATCTCCACCCACGATGGCATGGCCAGGTCCTTTTTACACACAGACAAACAGACACCAAGAGGCACACACACACCCAAACACACACACACACAGAGAGACGAGGAGGAGACCTAGGGTACACCGGTCGATCAGAAGGTGTGGGACTCTCTGACTCTGAGCCCCCTGGTGTCACCTTTTGATTTTATTAGCCAAATGGCCTTGGGCATTGGGGAAACCTGATATGACCTGCCAGGGAGTGGACTTGTCTGGCGGGCGAGCTCTCTTCTCCCTGCATCCTCTCGGCTTCAGTACAGTAGAAGAAAATGTCGCTTCCATTAGGATGTGCTTTGAAATGAGCTGGGCAGTGGGGTTTTCTCGGTAA
>NW_026753558.1:0-568 GCF_022355385.1 Mustela nigripes
AACACCCAGAGAGTAAGAGTCGTCCATTTACCATGAAGTCACCCGGTAATTTCACGGCCATCACTGACACGATATCCAGAGACAAAAACTGGAGCAAGAGCCTCACACTCGCCCTTTTTTCATATCCCGAAGAGTTCTGCTCATGGTCTGTAGATCAGTCCTGCCATACCTATGAGCCGAAAATAAGCCGAATTTGTGTTTTCAGACAGCTGTCCAAACAGCCCTGGCCTACACACCCTACAGGCTAAGGCCCCTGGAGCCAAACCTGACGACTGTGCTTGCCCTCTCCAAGAGAATTGTAGGTGCCCATTCCAATGGCGAACACCATACTAATAGAATAAACCTCCAACGTCCCTGGGGACATCCCAATATTTGTGGCTTCCCAGGACAAACAGAGGCAATCTGGGCCCATCTGAGCACCTACCGGCACTCAGACCCGTAGACTGATGTCCCTAGAGGTAAAAAGGAACGAACAGGCCCGTAGGCACCTATCGGATCCATTGCTTTGGTTTCCAGGCATCGCTCCTCAGAGGCCTGGATTTCAATAACAGCCATATGCTGTTATTGA
>NW_026753558.1:668-1344 GCF_022355385.1 Mustela nigripes
TTTGGTGGGACACCTGAGGTTGAAAAACAAAGCAAAACAAATCAACAGCAACAGAACAACGGACTTCTTCCATCCCACAGAATGACCCCAAATTCTTTGGACGGGGCTAACACCCAGAGAGTAAGAGTCGTCCATTTACCATGAAGTCACCCGGTAATTTCACGGCCATCACTGACACGATATCCAGAGACAAAAACTGGAGCAAGAGCCTCACACTCGCCCTTTTTTCATATCCCGAAGAGTTCTGCTCATGGTCTGTAGATCAGTCCTGCCATACCTATGAGCCGAAAATAAGCCGAATTTGTGTTTTCAGACAGCTGTCCAAACAGCCCTGGCCTACACACCCTACAGGCTAAGGCCCCTGGAGCCAAACCTGACGACTGTGCTTGCCCTCTCCAAGAGAATTGTAGGTGCCCATTCCAATGGCGAACACCATACTAATAGAATAAACCTCCAACGTCCCTGGGGACATCCCAATATTTGTGGCTTCCCAGGACAAACAGAGGCAATCTGGGCCCATCTGAGCACCTACCGGCACTCAGACCCGTAGACTGATGTCCCTAGAGGTAAAAAGGAACGAACAGGCCCGTAGGCACCTATCGGATCCATTGCTTTGGTTTCCAGGCATCGCTCCTCAGAGGCCTGGATTTCAATAACAGCCATATGCTGTTATTGA
>NW_026753559.1:0-1344 GCF_022355385.1 Mustela nigripes
TATTCTGTTATTTTAGAGTGGAATGTTCTGTATATATCTATGAGGTCTATTTGGTCCAATGTGTCAGTCAATGCTCTTGTTTCTTTATTGACTTTCTGCTTTGATGATCTGTGTATTTCTGAGAGAGGTGTGTTAATATCTCCTACTATTAATGTATTCATATCAATATGACTCTTTATCTTGATTAACAGTTTTCTTAAGTAATTGGCTGCTCCCATATTGGGAGCGTAGATATATAAAATTGTTAGATCATCTTGGTGGATAGTCCCTTTAAGAGTGATGTAGTGTCCTTATGTATCTCTGACTACAGTCTGTAGTTTAAAATCTAATTTGTCTGATATGAGAATCACTACCCCAGCCTTCTTTTGAGGCTCATTGGCATGAAAGATGCTTCTCCATCCCTTCACTTTCAGTGTGAGTGTATTTTTAGGTGCAGAATGGGTCTCTTGTAGACAACATATGGATGAGTCCTGTCGTTTTATCCAATCTGCAACCCTGTGCCATATTATGGGTGCATTTAGGCCATTAATTTTGAGAGTGATTTTTGATAGATATGTTTTTATTGACATCGCGTTACCTTTGAAGTCTTTCTTTCTGTAGATTGTCTCTATATTTCTGTTCAATGCTATTCTTAGGATTTTTCCTCCTTTTTTTTTTTTTAACAGAAGGCCCCCCCCATTAATATTTCTTGCAGTGTTGGCTTAGTGGTTGCATAGTCTTTTAAGCCTTGCTGGTCTTGGAAACTCTCAATCTCTCCATCCATTTTGAATATCAGTCTTGCTGGATAAAGTATTCTTGGCTGCATGTTCTTCTCATTTAGTGCCCTGAATATATCTTGCCAGCCCTTTCTGGCTTGCCAGGTCTCTGTGGATAGGTCTGACGTTATTCTGATCGGCTTTCCTCTGTACGTAAGGAGCCTCTTTGTCTTAGTGGCTTTCAAGAGATTATACATACAATTAATATTCCTCAATTTGACTATCAGATGTCATGATGTTTTTTTGGAATGTATAATCTTGGGTGGAGACCTTTCATCCTCTAGTAGATGAATGCTGGTTCCATTCATGATATTGGGAAAATTTTCATGAAGAACGTGTTCCACTATATCTTCTATACTTCTTTCTTTCTCCTCCCCTTCAGGGATTCCAATAATTCTGACGTTGGAATGTTTCATGGTATCATTTATTTTCCTGATTATGTTTTCTTGTCTTCTAAGCTGTTTGTTCCAGGCTTCCTCCTGATCCTTTCTCTCTATCTGTTTTTTCTCCAGATTACTAATTCTATCTTCTGTCTCAGTTACCCTAGCTTTGAGAGAATTTAGATTAGATTGGAACTCATTGAGAGCAT
>NW_026753560.1:0-1344 GCF_022355385.1 Mustela nigripes
ATTTGGCCTGATCCCAATTGTTTTTCGTCAATCTGTGGGATGGGAGGACTCCTTTCAGGTTTGTTACCTCAGGTGTCCCACCAAAAGGGGAATTCCAAAGCAGAGCCCTAGGGAAGAGTGAAGGGAAAACCCGAACTATGGTTAAAAATTGGGGCCTAGGGGCATGGCAAGCCCAATATGCTGTCTCTCCATCCAGCGTCTGTGAGTCCTTAACTGAGGACTGGTCTCGGGCTTGGGATCGCAATGTGTGTTTGTGACCAATGTGGCCCGCAAGCATGGGCGGGGCCTCATGGGCCACACTGGTTTCAACTACACTGAACGTTGGACAACATGCCAACCACAATGTTTCTTGCCATCGGGAAAGAGTTCTGATTTCTACATCATTTTGAAACCCGGGCCGTTATTGGAGATAAGGTCTAGGTTCCTAAGCCTGAAAACCGAGGTTGAGAAGAGATGACGATCTAATGACATGACGGATCTGATGTGCTCACTGTGCGGACAGCTGTCTGGGTTGGGCCAGTAAGTCCAGGCTCAGGCTGTGTCAGAAAGGGCATTAGTGCCCAGGTCAGCCTATATATTTGGGGTACAGCTGAAAGGCGTGCAGGTTGATCCTCATTTGGGGTTTTGGGTAGCCCCAGAGGGCAATGTTTTTCTTCTGGAGGGCAGGCAGAGTGCTGCGTTGTAGTTCTGGATTGCCAAACTGGAGGGCTTGTGGGCCAGTAGACTGAGGACGGAAGTCTGAGAACCCAAGCTGGGCTTAGGTTTCTAGTTGAGGATATGGCAGGCACAATCTACAGACCTGAATCGAATTCTCGTGCATCTGAAGTCAGGCCGAGGATCAGACGATCGCTCAGGTTGGACATTCTGTCCCTGTTGGCCCCTTCTTGAAGGGTGGGTGGATCACGAGGCCATGCGGGTTTTCCCATGATGGGAGTTCTGAGAAGCTCCCAACTGCAAAGATTCTTCTGCAGGATAATTGAGACCTGTTTGTTGGCTCCAGGACAACGATTTTGAGCAGGGTTCTAAGGATGGATGGCTGGGTAGGCCACCTCTTATTACAATTGTTTCCAAGCAACAAGACAGGTTAGCTCTGTTGGAACTGGGGGAGCAACTGAGGAGGCTGAGTTAAAATGGAGTCTCCCGTGGATGTGTCCTAATATGATTTGGTGTCTATGGAGACCTTGGAATGAAGCGGTGGCACTGGGCCCTGAAGGGTTCTCCTAAAGAGAGGCTTTCACACAGCTCCATCGTGCACGTTTCCCATGTGTAGAGGAGATTTGTTCTGATGGGTGAGTCTAGAAACAGCCATATGCTGTTATTGAAATCCAGGCCTCGGAGGAGAGA
>NW_026753561.1:0-1344 GCF_022355385.1 Mustela nigripes
AAAAAAAAAAAAAAAAGATGTGAGTTGGAAATGGTTTACAAATTCAGCTCAAAATACAGCCAAATGGTGGGCACAGTTCCATAAATTGTTTGTAAATAGATTATCTGCCCCCACCCACCCCACTACCTTTCCCATTTCGGTGAAATTTGAATTCTTCTGCCATCTACAAGATTTGTTACCTATTTAAGCCCTTGGACACTTAGAGCAACTATTTTAAATCTTTCTTTAAAAATCATTAGACACTCTGAACCTATCAAAACAAATTCCCATTAAGTGCTTAGATGATTTGTTTTCAGAACAGGTCCTGATTTACTTGTATCTGCTAAGTTGAAACTCTAATAAGTAAAAACATATATCTCTTTTGTTGATGAAGGTTCATGTAAGCAGATCCTGGATGGGGCCAGAACTTTGGTTACCTTGACATTATCCTGGAATATTTATTGTATTCTGTCTGCCTTCTACTTCTTGAGACTGTCAGTTAACTGCCTTTTGGAGGTCGCAAGGATGACATCAGGTTGACTTCTGGAGGTAACCTGAACAAGTTACTTGAGTATTAAACCATCTTCTTATTAATTTGAATTACTATTTTTAAAATTATTGAAACAACCGAATCACTTTACATATATACACAATTACATATGTACATATATTAAGTATAATTATACTTAAAATGTATCAGTAGGTCATCTGTTTTGACTATGCTCACAAACTGTGCCTTTGGATAGAAAGCCTTAAGCTATCAACACTTTTGGGCTGGATTTACTTTAATCACTCTTTGAAATTATCAAAATTTAAATGTCTGCCTAATGCAGGTCATGAGCTTAACAACTATAAGAGTGTGTTTGAAAGCAGTGATTCTATTGAACTAGGAGTCCAAGGTATGGCTCTGCCATATGGCTCTTGGGTTTGGTTAAAGCCTGTCTAGGAGTAGAAAAGAGAGAGCTGAAAGACAATAACTATGTGGATATGTGAGCCTGGATGTTGGAGGAATAGCAGTCAGGCTCTGGCAATGGCAATCTCTCATTTCTGGATGCAGGATTGGTACCACCATTGCCTGGGCCCAAGGATCAATACTGCTTTCTTTGTATGAATTCAATTTCATGGTTTAATTAAATTTAATTAAATGACCTGTGTGTGCACAGTGCAGCATTAGAAATTTGTGAAAATAGATAAATTAGCTATCTTTAAGCATCCACATAAGGAGATAGAACCAACCTGAAATTTTAAAAATGGCTAGGAAGCCAATTGAATTTTGCTGATATGCACTCTATGTTTATTGTTACAAATATCTAGGATAGTGATGGTGAAAGGGACACTGGAAAGGAAGTAAGGCTGGAGGAAGTA
>NW_026753562.1:0-1344 GCF_022355385.1 Mustela nigripes
TCAAACCTCGACCCCAATGCCTCAGGGCATTTGGCAGGAGGGGCTATAAGGTACTTAATACTGAGCAGACTAGGCGATGCCCACCTCTCTGAACCATCCAAGGGCAGCCCCATTCCTTCTTCTTAAGCTTTAGGGAAAGAGGGCTATGTGTGGTTTCCCGCCCGTGGCCTGGGGGACGTTGAGCACAGTGGATGCCATGGTGGTCCCTTCTTGTTCACACTGATGTCATGGTAGGCAGGGTGGAAAGAGGATTCCTGAGGTGACTTTTACCTGTGCCAGAGCACACCCAAGGCCCTGAAGCTGTGCCACGTTTCTCTCTCCTTGGTGGAGGTGTGTGCATACTGGGGTGTGGTGTGTCTGGAATAGAGTTCCTGAGATCTGAAGACCAACAAAGCCATCCAGACAGGGCTCTGAGGCCTCCTGCCTGGCTGCCGGGCACTGCCTCTGTAGAGCTCCACAAAGGAGATGAGGCAGAAGCTGAATGATGAGATCCCCTGCTCTACCTCCTTGAAGGACTAGAAGGTGCCCCACACTGCCAACAGAATCCAGTGCTGGCTCAGGGTGAGTGCACTTGAGTGCAGGTGCTAGGGAGAACTGACCCCCAGGGCACTGATGCAGCACAAAAGGCCCCACTTCCTAGAAGCCAGCCTGAGCTCCTAGAGCCCTGTACTCCCATGAATGTGCATCCCATCTCTTCCCCAAACTTGCCCTCATGGTACTGCCCATGCCTTGGATAGAAGCAGAGTCACTGTAGGAATAGAGACTTATTAAAGAGACTTTCTACCATGTCCCATCCCATTTATCTAGAATCCTTTTGCACTGTGCTATGGATTTTCCTAAATCGTGCTCCCAGATGTCCCCATTGGCCCAACAGTCCTTCCCCAAATTCTGCAAGTCTTGCAAATGATCATGGTGAGTTGGGAGACTTTTATCCAAAGGGATCTCTGGCCCATGGTACTATGTCTCTTGCTCTGCCCTTTTGTTTTGATGGGACACATCTGTGGGCCCCCTCCCAGGGTCAGGAAGAGAGACATCACTGCACTGCACCCCATTCCTGAAGGCCAGTCATTTATCACAGCCATTGAGCCCTTTACTGATGCAGGACTTTGATGTGATCCCCTTCTGTCACGAACACACAGTACTGCATCCTACATCCTCCATGTCTTAATATTCTAAGCTCGCTCACCTAAAACATCTCTGTGTTCTCGTCTCAAAAATGGGATATGTTATCAGAAATCATAGGATCCATGCCATTCATGCAGAGAGGTTCTATCAATACTCAGCTCACAAAGTTACCTGAGATACTATCAAGTTCAGACATCATTTCCTTCAATTCCTTTAATA
>NW_026753563.1:0-1343 GCF_022355385.1 Mustela nigripes
TAGAGCTGTGACCAATGAACACCATTTGGAAGGGAAGACAAAGGTACCCACTGGAAGGAGCATGGACCCCCTGGCTCAGGGGGAAGGGCTTCCTTTGAGTTCTGAGTGCAGGTAAGAAAGCATGGCAGCTGTTTGGTCAAGTCAGGAAGCTTCCTGGAAGAGGTGATCTGAATAATGGATGAGACCACATCTCTACAGCGCAACCCTTCAGGGTTGTGCCCTGTGGATGGTGGGCAGGTGTCAAGTGGGAAAACGGAGGAACCACAAATGCAAAACTGCCTTCTTTCTTGGGCCCCAAAGCACAGCTGAACTAACACTCAGATGTCCCAATGCCCTCTCCAGACTAAACTGCAAAGTGTATCAAACTGATAATTATTTCTATGATTATTTTCTGTGCTTGTACTGATAATGTCTTGCTAAAGCATTATCAGTGCTTTAGTAGTGAAATTATAATTAGTAAAATTATAATTAAAAATATTATAATAAATATTAATTGGTGAAAATATTATAATAAATTATAATTAATGAAAGTAGTGAAATTATAATTTCATTAAATTACAGATAATATCAATAATTTTGTCTGCAGTGAATTCAGCATAGTGAACTTGCAAGGATATACCTTAAAGACTTTTGTATAGTCAGGATGAGTATAACATCAACAATGAACCTGAAACAAGGTGTCAGGTGACTGGTGGCCTGGCCTGTCTTTTTCACATATTCCCGGAGAGAACTGAGCCATTACCTTGGAAACACTGACCAGTGACCTGGTAACACAAGAACTTGCCCAGCTGGCTTTCTGGGAGTCCAGCAAAGCTTTCCACCCTCTAGCCTTGAGGGGCTGTGTGTGTGTGTGTGTGTGTTTTAAAGATTTTATTTATTTTATTTGACAAACAGAGATTACAAGTAGGCAGAGAGGCAGGCAGAGAGAGAGAGAGAGAGGAGGAAGCAGGCTCCCTGCTGAGCAGAGAGCCCCATGCGGGGCTCAATCCCAGGACCCTGGGATCATGACCTGAGGCAAAGGCAGAGGCTTTAACCCACTGAGCCACCCAGGTGCCCCGTGTGTGTGTGTGTGTGTGTGTGTGTGTGTGTGTGTGTGTGTGTGTTTTAAGATTTTATTTATTTATTTGCCAAACAGAGATCACAAGTGGTGGGGGGAGGCTCCCTGCTGAGCAGAGAGCCTGATACAGAACTCTATCCCAGGACCCTGAGATCATGACCTGAGCCAAAGGCAGAGGCTTAACCCACGGAGCCACCCAGGCATCCCAACTTTGAGTTTTCTAATTTCTGGAACCCTTGCCCCTCTGAGTCCCTCAGCACAGAGAACACCCTCTCATTCCCCATAC
>NW_026753564.1:0-1343 GCF_022355385.1 Mustela nigripes
GGGGCCTAGGGGCATGGCAAGCCCAATATGCTGTCTCTTCATCCAGCCACTGAGAGTCCTTACCTGAGGACTGGGCTAAGGCTGAGGGTCACAATGTGTGTTTACAACTATGTGGCCGGCAAGCAATGGCGGGGCCTCATTGGACACACTGGTATCCACTACACTGAACATTATACAACAAGCCTACCACAAGGTTTCTTGCCATCGGGAAAGAGTTCTGATTTCTGCATCATTTTCAAACATGGGTAGTGATTGGAGATAAGGTCTAGGTTCTAAATCCTGAAAACCGAGGCTGGGAAGAGATAACGACCTAAGGCAATGGCTGGTCTGATGTGCTCAGTGAGCGGCCAGCTGTCTGGGTGGGGCCAGGAGGTCCAGGCTCAGCCTCTGTCACAAAGGGCATTATTGCCCAGG
This sequence comes from Mustela nigripes, assembly GCF_022355385.1. Taxonomy (NCBI): domain Eukaryota; kingdom Metazoa; phylum Chordata; class Mammalia; order Carnivora; family Mustelidae; genus Mustela; species Mustela nigripes. The sequence continues at coordinate 415 of NW_026753564.1, forward strand.
TCAGCCTATATATTTTGGGTACAGCCAAGTGGCGTGCAGGTTGATCTTCATTTGGGGTTTCTGGGTAGCCCCACAAGGCAATGTTTTTCTTCTGGAGGGCAGGCAGAGTGCTGCATTATAATTCTGGATTGCCAAACTGAAGGGCTTGTGGGTCATTAGTCTGAGGATGGAAGTCTGAGGACACAAGCTAGGCTTAGGTTTCTGGGTGAGGACATGGCAGGCAAAATCTACAGACCTGAACCGAGATCTCGTGCATCTGAAGTCAGGGCGAATATCAGACGATCGCTCAGGTTGGACATTCTGTCCCTGATGGCCCTACTTGAAGGGGGGGTAGATCACGAGGCCATGGGGGTCTTCCCACGATCGGAGTTGTGAGAAGCTCCCAACTGCAATGATTCTTCTGAAGGACAATTGAGACCTGTTGGTTGGCTCCAGGACAACGATTCCGAGCAGGGTTCTAAGGATGGATGGCTGGGTAGCCCACCTCGCATTCCAATTGTCTCCTAGCAACAAGACAAGTTAGATCTGCTCGATCTCGCGGAGCAACCGAATACGCTCAATTGAAAAGCACTCTCCTGAGGATGGGTCCTAATGTGTTATTGTGTCTATGGAGACCTTGGAATGAAGCGGTGGCACAGGGGCCCTGAAGGGTTCTCCTAAAGAGAGGCTTTCACACAGCTCCAACGTGCAAGTTTCCCATGTGTAGATGAGATTTGTTCTGATGGGTGAGTCAAGAAACAGCCATATGCTGATATTGAAATCCAGGCCTCTGAGGAGAGATGCCTGGAAACCAAAGCAATGGATCCGTTAGGTGCCTAGGGGCCTGTTCGTTCCTTTTTACCTCTGGGGACATCAGTGTACGGGTCTGAGCGCCAGTAGGCGCTCAGATGGGCCCAGATTGCCCCTGTTTGTCCTGGGAAGCCCCAAAT
>NW_026753565.1:0-366 GCF_022355385.1 Mustela nigripes
CCTCAGGAAAACCCCAATGCTGGTATTGAAAACTATTGTTTTGAGGAGACATGCCTGTAAACCAAAGCAATGGATCTGATTTTGGCCTAGGGACCTGTCTGGTTCAATCTTCTTCGCTCGGGACATCCTTCTAGGGTATGAGTGGAGGTAGATGCACAGCTGCTCTCAGACTGACCTTTTTTGTCCCGGGCGACCTATACTATTGGGATGGCCTCAGGGACTTTGGAGGGTTCTCCTAATTTGTACGATTTTGGACAATGGAATGGGCAGAATTCCCAGGGATTGGGTAGGCACAGTCCTAATGTGTGGTTCCAGGGTCCCCAGCCTGGATGGTGTGTGGCCCAGGACTTTGAGGACAGAAGTCTG
>NW_026753565.1:466-1343 GCF_022355385.1 Mustela nigripes
ATGTACCCCCTGAAGATCTGAAGCAATATGTCATGCTTCTGAAGTCAGAGCGAGGATCAGACGTTGGCTCAGCTTGGATTTTTTGTTCATGACGGCCCCTTCATGAAGGGAGCGGATTCTCGAGAGCATGGAGGTTTTCCCACGTTGGGAGTGGTGGGATGCCCCCTCCATGGATTCCTTCTGCGGGACAATTGAGACATGTTGGACAGCTCCAGGACATCTGATATGGATGAGTCGAGACCAACGTTCTAGGATGGATGCCTGAGAAGCCCGCCTCGCATTCCAATTGTCTCCTAGCGACAAGAGAGTTTAGATCTGATGGCTCTGCGGGTGCAACCGGTGTGGCTGAGTTGAAATGGACTTTCCTGAGGATGGGTCTAATGAGTGTTTGTGTCCATGAGGGCCTTTAAATGGGGCGGTGGCACCGGGACCCTGAAGTATTCTCCTCAGCTTTTGACATAGCTCCCATGCACAAGTTTCCTTATGGAGACGAGGTTTGTTCTGATGGGTGCCTCAGGAAAACCCCAATGCTGGTATTGAAAACTATTGTTTTGAGGAGACATGCCTGTAAACCAAAGCAATGGATCTGATTTTGGCCTAGGGACCTGTCTGGTTCAATCTTCTTCGCTCGGGACATCCTTCTAGGGTATGAGTGGAGGTAGATGCACAGCTGCTCTCAGACTGACCTTTTTTGTCCCGGGCGACCTATACTATTGGGATGGCCTCAGGGACTTTGGAGGGTTCTCCTAATTTGTACGATTTTGGACAATGGAATGGGCAGAATTCCCAGGGATTGGGTAGGCACAGTCCTAATGTGTGGTTCCAGGGTCCCCAGCCTGGATGGTGTGTGGCCCAGGACTTTGAGGACAGAAGTCTG
>NW_026753566.1:0-1343 GCF_022355385.1 Mustela nigripes
CATGGGGGGTCTGCTGTTTCAGTTTGTAGCCAGCTGTCTGGGTGGGCCTAGGATGTCCAGGCTCAGGCTGTGTCAGAAAGGGCATTATTGCCCAGGTCATCCTATATATTTTGGGTATATCCAAGTGCCGTGCAGGTTGATCTTCATTTGGGGTTTCTAGGTAGACCCAGATGGCAATGTATTTCTTCTGCAGGGCAGGTAGAGTGATGCATTGTAGTTCTGGATTGCCAAATGGAGGGCTTGTGAGCCAGTAGTCTGTGGATAGAAGTCTGAGGACACAAGCTAGGCTTAGGTTTCTGGGTGAGGACATGACAGGCACAATCTACAGACCTGAACCGAGATCTCGTGCATCTGAAGTCAGGGTGAGGATCAGACGATCGCTCAGGTTGGACCTTATGTCCCTGATGGCCCCTTTATGAAGGGGGGGGATGATGAGGCCATGGGGGTTCTCTATCAATGGGAGGTCTGAGAAGCTCCCAACTGCAAAGATTATTCTGCAGGACAATTGAGACCTGTTGGTTGGCTCCAGGCCAATGATTCTGAGGAGGGTTTTAAGGATGGATGTCGGGATAGGCCACTTCACATTCCAATTGTCTCCTAGCAACAAGACATGTTAGATCTGCTGGATCTTGCGGAGGAACCGAATACGCTGAGTTGAAATGGACTCTCCTGTGGATGGGTCCTAATGTGTTTTTGTGTCTATGGAGACCTTGGAATGAAGCGGTGGCACTGGGGCCCTGAAGGATTCTCCTAAACAGAGGCTTTGACACAGCTCCCACGTGCAAGTTTCCCATGTGTAGATGAGATTTGTACTGATGTGTGAGTCAAGAAACAGCCATATGCTATATTGAAATCCAGGCCTCTGAGGAGAGATGCCTGGAAACCAAAGCAATGGATCTGATAGGTTCCTAGGGGCCTGTTCGTTTCTTTTTACCTCTGGGGACATCAGTCTACGGGTCTGAGTGCAGGTAGGTTCTCAGATAGGCTCAGATTACTCGTGTTTGCCCTGGGAAGCCACCACTATTGGGATGGCCTCAGGGACTTTGGAGGTTTATCCTATTTGTAGGGTTGTGGCAATTGGAATGGGCACACACAATTCCATTGGAGAGGGCAAGTACAGTCCTCAGGTTGGCTCCAGGGGCCTGAACCTGTAGGGTGTTTACTCCAGGGCTGTTTGGTGGTTGTCTGAAACACAAACTCGGCTTATGTTTTGGGTCATAGGTATGGCAGGACTGATCTACAGACCTTGAGAAGAACTCTTCAGGTTATGAAAAAAGGGCGAGTGTGAGGCTCTTGCTCAAGTTTTTGTCTCTGGATATCGTGTCACTCATGGTCGTGAAATT
>NW_026753567.1:0-1343 GCF_022355385.1 Mustela nigripes
GAGGAAAGTGGCGGCTCCGCCGGCCTTGAGGTGACCAGGCTCAAATCTGGCGTGAGTTTACGTTCTGGGCGACAGGGCAGAGTCCGAGGCCACAGTCGAGGCCCGCAGTCAGGAACAATGCTGGGCCCTGGAAAGGAGGGTCTCACTCCACCCCCACACCCCGCCTCATGCCGTCGGCATCCCAGCCCCCACCCTCCCCCGGCCCACATCAGGGTAGGAACGCCCGAACCCGGGGTCCCAGAGCGGGCCTCACCCAGCAGCGCCCACAGGTGCTTCAGGCGCGTCAGCCCGTCCTTCTCGGGGTCCAGCACCTTCTGGGTGGACTTCTTCGCAACCCCGTGGCTCCTTCCAGGGAACCTCCCGCCGCCGCTGGAAACCTCCTGCTGGCAGGGCAGGGGTGCCTGCGCCTTGCGAATAACCGCATAGGATCCGGGTCCCTGTTGTGCGGGCCCCTCGCCAACCGCTGGCGGCCACGCCCATTGCCTGTGCCGCAGCCGCCGCAGCCGCCTCAGCAGAGGCTCTGGGGAGGAGGGGCGGGGCGGGTACTGTGAAATCCAGGGGCAAAAAGGCAGTGTCCACGCAGAATCCTCGCTGCACTGCCAGAGATGCGAGTCAGCCCTTCGGATGCGAGCGCAGCCCACTTGGACATGCCAACGGAGGCGCTAGTTCGCGGGCCGGCTCTGAGCTCCTTCTTCCTCCTCCCCAGGCAGTGGGTGTCAAGGCCTCTCGGGAAATGTAGTTCTTTAGGGGGAGAGGTGCGGGGACTTAACCTTCCCAGAGTCCCCAAGTTGCTGGACAGCACCCGCCTGCCCCCTCCAGGAAGAGGCCCAGAGTTCCCAACCCTTCACTCCTTGCTCTGGGCCACCAGCCCATTTTCCTCTAGTGCAACGTGAACCACAAGAACATGTCAGTAAGAAAAGTCAAGGCTTTAAAATGCAAACTATGGAGCGCCAGGGTGGCTCAGTGGGTAAGCCGCTGCCTTCAGCTCAGGTCATGATCTCAGGGTCCTGGGATCTAGTCCCGCATCCGGCTCTCTGCTCAGCAGGGAGCCTGCTTTGCTCTCTCTCTCTCTCTCTCTGCCTGCCTCTCCATCCACTTGTGATTTCCCTCTGTTAAATAAATACATAAAATCTTTAAAATGCAAACTACTTTTCCTTTTGACTTCTAGGATTCACACAAAGGAGGGAGTCAGAGTCCCTTTGACCAAATTAAAATCGGAGCTCCAGCTTCACAAGAACATCAGTGGCTTTGGCAGCAGGAAGAGCATCCCTAGGCTCTGCGTGAGGAGTTCAACCAGTACACTTGGTTCCTGGGATCCAGCTTCACTGGGGTATGAAGTAGCC
>NW_026753568.1:0-621 GCF_022355385.1 Mustela nigripes
GAGGAAGTGGGGATGCAACATGGGGGCTTAAGTGGGTAGGACAAGAATCAATGAAACAAGATGGGATTGGGAGGGAGATAAACCATAAGTGACTCTAAATCTCACAAAACAAACTGAGGGTTGCTGGGTCGGGGATGGGAGAAGGGGGGTGGGGTTATGGACATTGGGGAGGGTGTGTGCTTTGGTGAGTGCTGTGAAGTGTGTAAACCTGGCGATTCACAGACCTGTACCCCTGGGAATAAAAATATGGTTATAAAAAATAAAAAATTAAAAAAAAGAAGTTTCCATTTACATTGTACTAACTATCGACCATGACGCAAAGTGAAACTTTAAAAGGCTACTCTTGTTAGAAAAGTATAAAAGAAAATCCTAAAGATCTAAATCTCAATCATCATCAAAGAGGACAGTTAAATAAATGGCTCTTTGTAAAACACATTCAAATCAGGAATAATCTCTCACATTCTCATAACTTAAATATATATATATATATATATATATATATATATATATATATGGCAAGAATGATCTAGAAATGGGGTGCCTGGGTGGCTCTTTGTTAAGTGTGTGCCTTGACCTCAGGTCATGATCCCAGGGTCCTGGGATAGAGCCCCACGTTGGGCT
>NW_026753568.1:721-1342 GCF_022355385.1 Mustela nigripes
GAGGAAGTGGGGATGCAACATGGGGGCTTAAGTGGGTAGGACAAGAATCAATGAAACAAGATGGGATTGGGAGGGAGATAAACCATAAGTGACTCTAAATCTCACAAAACAAACTGAGGGTTGCTGGGTCGGGGATGGGAGAAGGGGGGTGGGGTTATGGACATTGGGGAGGGTGTGTGCTTTGGTGAGTGCTGTGAAGTGTGTAAACCTGGCGATTCACAGACCTGTACCCCTGGGAATAAAAATATGGTTATAAAAAATAAAAAATTAAAAAAAAGAAGTTTCCATTTACATTGTACTAACTATCGACCATGACGCAAAGTGAAACTTTAAAAGGCTACTCTTGTTAGAAAAGTATAAAAGAAAATCCTAAAGATCTAAATCTCAATCATCATCAAAGAGGACAGTTAAATAAATGGCTCTTTGTAAAACACATTCAAATCAGGAATAATCTCTCACATTCTCATAACTTAAATATATATATATATATATATATATATATATATATATATATGGCAAGAATGATCTAGAAATGGGGTGCCTGGGTGGCTCTTTGTTAAGTGTGTGCCTTGACCTCAGGTCATGATCCCAGGGTCCTGGGATAGAGCCCCACGTTGGGCT
>NW_026753569.1:0-1342 GCF_022355385.1 Mustela nigripes
CTAAGCAAAAGATCATCAAGGAAATAAAGGCCTTACATGACACACTGGACCAGATGGACATCACAGATATATTCAGAACATTCCATCCCAAAGCAACAGAATACACATTTTTCTCTGGTGCACATGGAACAGTCTCCAGAATAGATCACATCCTCGGTCCTAAATCAGGACTCAACCAGTATCAAAAGATTGGGATCATTCCCTGCATATTTTCAGACCACAATGCTCTGAAGCTAGAACTCAATCACAGGAGGAAATTTGGAAAGAACCCAAATACATGGAGACTAAACAGCATCCTTCTAAAAAACGAATGGGTCAACCAGGAACTTAAAGAAGAATTGAAAAAATTCATGGAATCAAATGATAATGAAAACACAACGGTTCAAAATCTGTGGGACACAAAAAGTCAGTCCTGAGAGGAAAATATATAGCAGTACAAGCCTTACACCAACAAATTCGACAATCTGGAAGAAATGAATACATTTCTAGAGACATATAAACTACCACAACTGAAGCAGGAAGAAATAGAAAACCTGAACAGACCTATAACCAGTGAGGAGATTGAAACAGTCATCAAAAATCTCCAAACAAACCAAAGTCCAGGGCCAGACGGCTTCCCAGGGGAATTCTACCAAACATTTGAAGAAGAATTAATACCTATTCTCCTGAAACTGTTCCAAAAAATAGAAATGGAAGGAAAACTTCCAAACTCATTTTATGAGGCCAGCGTCACCTTGATCCCAAAAACCAGACAAGGATCCCATCAAAAAAGAGAATTACAGACCAATAGCCTTGATGAACACAGATGCAAAAATTCTCACCAAAATGCTAGCCAATAGGATCCAACAGTACATTAAAACAATTATTCACCACGACCAAGTGGGATTTATTCCAGGGCTGCAAGGTTAGTTCAACATCTGCAAATCAATCAATTTGATACAATACATTAATAAAAGAAAGAACAAGAACCATATGATTCTCTCAATAGATGCTGATAAAGCATTTCACAAAGTACAGCATCCCTTCCTGATTAAAACTCTTCAAAGTTTGGGGATAGAGGGCACATACATCAATATTATCAAAGCCATCTATAAAAAACCCACCGCAAATATCATTCTCAAAGGAGAAAAACTGAGAGCTTTTCCACTAAGGTCAGGAACACGGCAGGGATGTCCATTATCACCACTGCTATTCAACATAGTACTAGAAGTCCTAGCCTCAGCAATAAGACAACAGAAAGAAATTAAAGGCATCCAAATTGGCAAAGAAGAAGTCAAACTATCACTCTTTGCAGTTGATATGATACTATATGTGGAAAACCCAAAAGGCTCCACTCCAAAAC
>NW_026753570.1:0-1342 GCF_022355385.1 Mustela nigripes
CTTTGTCTGGAGTGACCTTATTGCTGATAGTTCTGGGCAAATTCATCACCTTTCCATACCTTTGTTCAATTGTCAGCTTCATTGTAACTACTCTGATCTTCCTATTAAAAATTTTAACTCCCCATCCCCTGCCTAGCAACCTTGATTTTTCTCACCCTGATCTAAATTTTCTTTTTCCCCATTGTACTCATCATTTTTGAATGCACTATACAATTTTTATTAAGGTTTATATCTTTTAATTGTCTCACCCATTAAAATAAAAGTTTTATAAAGCCAAGTATTTCATTTACCAGTGTAGTATGAAGTAATATCTGTCATATAATAGGTTCAGTAGACAATTGGTAAATTTCAGAATAATTTAATGTTGAGAGTATACTGAAATTCATAAGTCATTTCAATATTTTTTCCAAAAAATAAACTATGTAAAACATACCTTAAATTTCTTTCAAAATATTTTTTAGCATATAATGGACAAAATAAGAAAAAAAAACAAAATAAGACAAAAGCCTTAAAGAAACAATCATATAAATAACCATTTCATACCTACTTATAAATTGCATAATACCACACTCCTAGATCCTCTCTCAATGCTCTAAAATAACCCTTCAAAGGAAATACATTTTTAAAAATAACAGATTTTTTTGAAAATAATTTAATAAAATAAAAGTTTCATTCATCTATGTAGATCATAATAAATGTTTTTAATAGGCATGAAATTGTAACTCTGAAGTGTGCTAAAATGTAACCACCTGCTAAGGAAGAGAGAACAAAAATAAACATCATTTTTCCAAATAAGAGGAATTTATTACCTTCGTATCAAAGCATGTGGATTTGTTCAAACTGGCAATAAAGGAATATGGAAACACAAACCATAGAATGTCATATTTTAGATTTCTAAAAGACTTCAAAGTGAAGAGTATACATTTTTTTAATGCTACATAATGCTACATAATGACAAGATGACAGGTTGTAACAAATAGCATTTTAAAAGCTCTACTCATAATGGAATGGAAGGTGTCATTTCTGTATAATTTTATATATGTCATTAATTTACTATAACTGGATACAACATATTACCAAACAGATGTTCATCAAAGAGTAAATCATTTTTAATGGAACATAATATTTTGAACCTACATCTATTAATCATTTTTTTCGATCTAACATTTATAGTCTCACTAAACATTTTATCAGTTGTCGACAAAATTCAAAAAAATAGGATAAAAACTCGTGTTTGGAAAAGTAGATTTTCTTTGAAATTTGCATTTAAATGAAAATATTTGCTGATATTTTAAAAACTTTAAATGTAATTTTATATATATCTGACCTATCAGATGATATA
>NW_026753571.1:0-1342 GCF_022355385.1 Mustela nigripes
TCCATTATCACCACTGTTATCACTGTTATTCAACATAGTACTAGAAGTCCTACCCTCAGCAATCAGACAACAAAAATAAATTAAAGCGAAGAAGAAATCAAACCATTATCTAGCACTGACACAAAGAGAGATCATCCATCATTATCCATTAACTGAGTTGGAATAATATCCACAGTGTATTTTATGCCGAAAAGGGAATGAAAATAATATGAAATCAAAATATCATGCAAAAGTGGATTTTTTTTTATAATATGAGGAAATTTTATCTATTGGTAGTCCCCTGGGACAGAGATTTATGTATATTTGAGAAAAAAAGGTTTAGAGCAGTGTAGAGCCATGAGGGCCATACTCATGTTGCAGGTGCTTGTCTTCAAAAGAGGGCAGAGATAATGAACACAGGCATATATTTCATCCAGACAGTTTTGGACATATTGATGATGGGGTGTCAGCTCATGAAGGACCAACCAAATCATTGTGTGTAGAAAAATAGATATCTGAGTGATACCTGTTAAGAAGAGGCCAAATACTGGTGGAGGAAGTAGGGGAAGAAAATGTACATAGCTCTCTGATCAGGGTTGATACTGTACTTGTCAGAGAAAACAAATTGTCATGGTTATTTTTAAGGTGTTTTTTTTTAATTGTGGGATGTGTGATATAAACAATTACATTCATCTCCTCAGTAAAATCCACAGTAAGTTTTGAATAGCTCACCATAAATAAGAGTGAATGTTTCCAGAGTATAAATGAGAGAATATGCTGAATTATGTATTCAGCACAGATACAACCATGGAGATGCTGAAGTGAGAGGAACAGAGACCAGTGATGTGTTTGTACCTTGAGCAAAAGTCAAGAGGGACAAGTGATGGAGCTCTTTGAACAAAGCATGAAAATGCATACAACGCAAAAGACTGTATAGCCTTATCTTTCATAACAAACATGTGCTGATAGCTAGGAAACATATTGGTTTCATTGAAAGACCTATGCTCATCTGCTGGTTTGTTTAGCCTTTTATCAATACTGATTGGGTATGGATCATATGCCAGTTGTCATGTTTTTCTTGACTTTTAAAATTTTACTTGCTCAAAACACCCATCAGCTTGAACGGGATTTCCTTACAACTGCATAAGTTCAAGATGCTCCTTACAAAGCCCTTTGGCCTTCCTTTATCTTGGCCCACACATTACCCTGCATCACAGCATGAAGGAGTATCCACCTCCTCCCTCTCCCTAGTAATACATCCTTTAGAGAGAGTGGCCCCACTGATCTTGTCCTGTCTGCCATCTGCACCAAAATAACTTCCAAGTCTGAGCATTTGACACACATCTGGCCTATGTGGCTAGAG
>NW_026753572.1:0-1342 GCF_022355385.1 Mustela nigripes
ACCACAAAGCCCAGCCCAAATTGCAGACCCACCGAACTATAAACTGAGAAAGAAACTAAATAAAAATTTTAGAAGGCTAGTTTTTCAAACCACTAAGTTTTGTGGGATTTTTTTTAACACAAACAAGCTAACTGATATATAAAAAGATACCTAGGAGGGGTGAGCTGCTGTTGACTAACCTAAAAATATATAGCATTGGCTGTAGGACTGTGCGGTAAAGTGAAGCTGGAAAAGCAGTGAGGAAACTTGCAAGGGCTGACTCGTGCTACACAGGAGAAAAGCAAGTGGCAAAACTGTCCCCTGTAGTAATACGGAAGACAAAGAATTTACCTGATAAGCTGTGGACATGACAAGATGGCTTCTGACCCCAATGTTGCACCAGGGTAAGGTGAGGGAAGAAAGAGTGATGCTAAAAATAAAATGCTTTCAGACAGATTTTTTTTTTCAGACAGATTTTTTTTTTAAATATTTTTATTTATTTGACAGAGAGAGAGAGAGATTAAAACTAGGCAGAGAGGCAGGCAGAGAGAGAGAGGGGAAGCAGGCTCCCTGCCAAGGAGACAGCCTGATGTGGAACTCGATCCCAGGACCCTGAGATCATGACCTGAGCTGAAGGCAGAGGCTTAACCCACTGAGTCACCCAGGTGCCCCCAGACAGAATTTAAAAGGAAAATAAAGGGGTAGGACAAGTTGGGTTGGAAAACCAAATTACTTCTCATTTCCAGTATCTCCAACTAGCAAATTATTTTCTTTTTCTTCTTTCTTTCTTTTTCTCTTTCTCTTTCATTTGTTTCAGAAGTATAATTTAGTGATTCATCGCTTACATAAAACAACTATTGCTTTTCAGTACAAATGCTCTCTTTAATGGCTATCACCCATTTAAGCCATACACCCCCAACCCCCGCCCACCTCCCCTCCAGCAACCCTCAGTTTACACAATACAGTTAAAATTCTGTCTTCTGGGGGTGCCTGGGTGGCTCAGTGGGTTAAGCCTCTGCCTTTGGCTCAGGTCATGGTCTCAGGGTCCTGGGATAGAGCCCCACGTCTGGCTCTCTGCTCAGTGGGGAGCCTGCTTCCCCCCCCCCTCTCTCTCTGCCTGCCTCTCTGCCTACTTGTGATCTCTCTCTCTCTCTCTGTTAAATAAATGAATAAATATATATTTTTAAATTCTGCCTTTTGGTTTGCCTCTTTTTTTCTTTAATCCCCCCAATGATGTTCATTTCTTTTGTTTCTTAAATTCCATATGAGTGAAGTCATATGGTATTTGTCTTTATCTGATTTATTTCACTTAGCAGAATACACTCTAGCTCCATCCACATCATAGCACATGGCAAGACTATAT
>NW_026753573.1:0-1342 GCF_022355385.1 Mustela nigripes
GAGCCCGTAGGGTGTGTAGGCCAGGGCTGTTTGGACAGTTGTCTGAAAACACAAACTCTGCTTATGTTTCGGGTCATAGGTATGGCAGGACTGATCTATAGACTATGAGGAGAACACTTCGGGATATGAAAAATGGGCGAGTGTGAGGCTCTTGCTCAAGTTTTTGTCTCTGGATATCGTGTCACTATGGTCGTGAAATTTCCGGGTGACTTCATGGGAAATGGACGAGTCTTACTCTCTGGGGGTTTGGCCCCGTCCAAAGACTTTGGGGTCATTCGGTGGTTTGGAAGAAGTCCGTTGCTCTGTTGTTGTTGATTTGTTTTATTTTGTTTTTCAACCTCAGGTGTCCCACCAAATGAGGGATTCCAGATACAAAACCCTGGTGAGGGGCGACTGGACAACCAGATATCTGGTTAAAAATTGGGGCCTAGGGACATGTCAAGCCCATTATGACATCTAATGGTCCAGCTACTGAGAGGACGTACTAGAGGACAGGACTCACACTAGGGTCACAATACGTGTTTATGCCCTCGTCGCACTCAAGAATGGGCGGGGCCTCAGGGTGAATGCTGGTATCCACCACACTGAACGTTGGACAACATGCCAACCACAAGGTTTCTTGCCATGGGTAAGGAAGAATTCTGATTTCTGCATCAAAGTGACCCGTGGGCAGTGATTGGAGATAAGGTCTAGGTTCTGAAGCCTGAAAACTGAGGTTGGAAAGAGATGATGAGCTAAGGCCATGGCGGGTCTGATGTGCTCAGTGTGCGGTCAGCTGTCTGGGTGTTGTTCACGAGGTCCGGGCTCACGTTGTCAGACAGTGCATTAGTGCCCAGGTTATACTATATATTTTGGGTGCATTCGAGTGCCTGTAGGTTCTTATCTGAAGAACACTTCAGGATATGTAGAATGATCGAGTCTGAGGCGCCTGCTCAGGCTTTTGTCTCTGGATTTTGTATCAGCGATGGCCCTGGAATGTTGGGGAGGCCTCATGGGCCATGGACGAATCTTGCTCTCTGTGGATTTGGCCCGATCCCAATTGTATTTCGTCAATCTGTGGGATGGGTGGACTCCTTTCAGTTTTGTTACCTCAGGGTTCCCACCAAAAGAGGTATTCCAAATCAGAGCCCTGGGGAAGAGTGAAGACACAACCCAAACTACGGTTAAAAACTGGGGCCTAGGGGCATGGCAAGCCCAATATGCTGTCTCTCCATCCAGCCACTGAGAGGCCTTACCTGAGGACTGGGCTCAGGCTGGGGGTCACAATGTGTGTTTGTGACCAATGTGGCCTTCAAGCATGGGCGGGTCTCATGGGCCACACTGGTTTCAACAACACTGAACC
>NW_026753574.1:0-780 GCF_022355385.1 Mustela nigripes
CATTAATAGCTTTTTTGATTTCAACTTGGTTAGATTTTAGTTCTTTTATTTCTCCAGAAAGGGCTTTTATATCTCCAGAGAGGGTTTCTCTAATATCTTCCATGCCTATTTCGAGCCCGGCTAGAACCTTGAGAATTGTCATTCTGAACTCTAGATCTGACATATTACCAATGTCTGTATTGATTAGGTCCCTAGCCTTCGGTACTGCCTCTTGTTCTTTTTTTGGTGGTGAATTTTTCCGTCTTGTCATTTTGTCCAGATAAAAGTATATGAAGGAGCAAGTAAAATCCTAAAAGGGTGGCAACAACCCCAGGAAAATATGCTTTCACCAAATCAGAAGAGATCCCAAATCGTGAGGGGGGAGAAAGGGGATAAAAAGAGGTTCAGAAAGGAAGAAAGAAAAAAAAAAAAGGAAAAAAAAAAGAAAAGAATTAATAAAAAGAAAACGAATAAAGAAAAAAATAAAAAAGAAAAAATATATATATTAGATAAACTAGTTTAAAAACGTTAAAAAAGAGAACGGTAAAAGTTAAAAAAAAAATTTTACCAGAAGGCGAGAAAAAAAAAAGAAAAAGAAATGAAAAAGAAAAAAACTAAATTAATTGCAAGACTAAAAAAAATCACAGGGAGAAAGCCATGAGATCCGTGCTTTGCTTTCTCCTCTTCTGGAATTCTGCTGCTCTCCTTGGTATTGAAACCGCACTCCTTGGTAGGTGAACTTGGTCTTGGCTGGATTTCTTGTTGATCTTCTGGGGGAGGGGCCTGGTGTAGTGATTCTCA
>NW_026753574.1:880-1342 GCF_022355385.1 Mustela nigripes
CATTAATAGCTTTTTTGATTTCAACTTGGTTAGATTTTAGTTCTTTTATTTCTCCAGAAAGGGCTTTTATATCTCCAGAGAGGGTTTCTCTAATATCTTCCATGCCTATTTCGAGCCCGGCTAGAACCTTGAGAATTGTCATTCTGAACTCTAGATCTGACATATTACCAATGTCTGTATTGATTAGGTCCCTAGCCTTCGGTACTGCCTCTTGTTCTTTTTTTGGTGGTGAATTTTTCCGTCTTGTCATTTTGTCCAGATAAAAGTATATGAAGGAGCAAGTAAAATCCTAAAAGGGTGGCAACAACCCCAGGAAAATATGCTTTCACCAAATCAGAAGAGATCCCAAATCGTGAGGGGGGAGAAAGGGGATAAAAAGAGGTTCAGAAAGGAAGAAAGAAAAAAAAAAAAGGAAAAAAAAAAGAAAAGAATTAATAAAAAGAAAACGAATAAAGAAAAAAA
>NW_026753575.1:0-1342 GCF_022355385.1 Mustela nigripes
GGGCTGGGCCACGGGCATATGTCTGGGTCATGGTTCAACCAAGGAGCTTGTGCTCCAGTATGAAGATTGGAGAGAGAACATGGATCCGAGTCAACATGGGGCTGGGCAATGAGTTTTCGAACGAAATCTCAGAAGGGCCTTTGGGTCACGTGGCCACGTTCTGTGACATGGAAGTGAATCACCAAGTCCGGACCACACTCTGGGGAGGGGTCACACAAACATGTCTACAGAGGAGTTGGGCAACCAATGGAGCCCCCGAAGGGAGACTGTGAAGATCCCTGAAGGGTCCAGGCCTTGCCAAGAATCAGACTGGTAGGGATGCTTAGCAGGCTTGAACCCAGCTCTTTGAGTATCGTAAAAGTTGGGGTCCTGGATGCAACATAGCCATTCACTAGGGGCTCTGGAAAAGTTTTTCTGGAAGGAAGTGGCTGTTGGCCTGGAAATGTTATCGGGCTGAGGGTGATCATTGGACTCCTAGACAGAAGACATATGCCCTGGTTCTTGTCTGAGGAGGATCCCGGGTCATGGCGACCCACTGGATGGACCCCTATCTGCATCACACCCTTTGGAAAGGAGAGAATGGCCTGCATCGCGGGACAGGCAGTCTCTAGGGGTAAGGGTACATTCTGACCATCAAAGGCCCAGACTCCATTTCCTTTCTTTAGGGTTTGCATTGAAAAGGCAAAGCCTAAGACCTTGGGAAGCTATTACCCAGCCCTCTGTAAGTGGGGCTGTCCTCTTCTGGGACCCCAGAAGTGAGCATCGATGAACACATGTGTGCACACAGGAGCTTGTGTGCTGGTGCACACAAACACACACACCCCAGGAGGGACTGTGGGGTGGGATCTGATTATTAGCAGATTCCAAGAAGTTGATAGGAGGGAAGAAATTGGGTGGGAGGTATTTCCTCCATGTGACATCACTCCTCTAACATCATAGCTATTATCCAACCTATGCCTGTGGACATCTGATAGAAAGACATGCTGGAATCATCCATATATGGCAAGAAGACCATCCCTGTCTGCCACAATGGCTTCTCTAGGGTCTGAACCAGGTAAGAATAGAGACTTGTGTCTGAAACCAGGTGTGTTTGCAAGCTGGGGCCCTGGCTGCTCCCAGAACTTCCCTGGGGGCCTGTGGAGAGGGGTGTGTTGGGGTCACTGTGTACAGATAAGATGTGTCCTTACATGCAGAAGGGGGAAGAGGAGATGGCAGACGGGAGCACTGTTCGTGTAGGGATCCAACCAGGAGTGGGCCCTGATAGGGCATCTCAGGAAGTGATGTCACTGCCTTGTTCACAAAGGCCTTCAGAACTTGGAACCCCTGCAACCAGGCAGCCAGT
>NW_026753576.1:0-1342 GCF_022355385.1 Mustela nigripes
CAGGAAAGTCCATTTCAACTCAGCCACCCCGGTTGCTCCCGCAGAGCCATCAGATCTAAACTGTCTTGTCGCTAGGAGACAATTGGAATGCTAGGCGGGCTTCCCAGGCATCCATCCTCGAACGTTGGGCTGGACTCATCCATATGGGATGTCCTGGAGCTGTCCAACAGGTCTCAATTGTCCTGCAGAAGGAATCCTTGGAGGGGGCATCCCACCACTCCAAACGTGGGAAAACCTCCACGCTTACGAGAATCTGCTCCCTTTATGAAGGGGACGACATGAACAGAAAATCCAAGCTGAGCCAACGTCTGATCCTCACTCTGACTTCAGAAGCAAGAGATATTGCTTCAGATTTTCCGGGGGTACATGCCGTGCCCTCGCCCTGAAAACCAAGTCTAGCTTGTGTTCTCAGACTTCCATCCTCACACTCCTGGCCCCGAAGCCTACAAGTTTGGCAATTCCGGACCATCATTGCAGCACTCTGCCTGCCCTCTAGAAATAATATATTGACTACTGAGCTGCCAGGGCATATTAAATGAGATCAAACCTACATGGCACTCGAATGTACCCAAATTATATAGTCTAACCTGGGCAGTAATGCACTGTCTGACACAACCTGAGCCGGGAACTCCTGAGCACACCCAGACAGCTGACCGCACACTGAGCACATTAGACCCGCCATGGCCTTAGGTCATCATCTCTTCCCTACCTCAGTTTTCAGGCTTCAGAACTTAGACCTTATCTCCAATCACAGCCCAGGGGTGACTGTGATGCAGAAATCAGAACTCCTGCTTACCCAAGGCAAGAAACCTTGTGGTTGCCATGTTGTCCTATATTCAGTGTAGGAGAAACCAGCATTCACCCTGAGGCCCCACCCATTCTTGAGTGCGACGAGGGCATAAACACGCATGTGACCCTCAGCTAGAGTCCTGTCCTATAGTACGTCTTTTCAGTGGCTAGACCATTATATGTCATAATGGGCTTGACATGTCCCTAGGCCCCAATTTTTAACCAGATTTCTGGTTGTCCAGTCGCCCCTCCCCAGGGCTCTACTGTGGAATCCCTCATTTGGTGGGACAACTGAGTTTGAAAAACAGAACAAAACAAATCAACAACAACAGAACAACGGACTTCTTCCATTCCACAGAATGACCCCAAACTCTTTGGACGGGGCCAAACCCCCCGAGAGTAAGACTCGTCCATTTCCCATGAAGTCACCCGGGAATTTCACGACCATGAGTGACACAATTTCCAGAGACAAAAACTTGAGCAAGAGCCTCACACTCGCCCTTTTTTCATATCCCGAAGAGTTCTCCTCATGGTCTGTAGATCAGTCCTGCCT
>NW_026753577.1:0-1342 GCF_022355385.1 Mustela nigripes
TAGACACAAAATCATATTAGGACACATGAACGGGAGAGTCCAATTCAACTCAGCATATTCGGTTGCTCCACGAGATCCAGCAGATCTAACTTGTCTTGTTGCTAGGAGACAATTGGAATGCGAGGTGGTCTACCCCGCCATCCATCCTTAGAACCCTGCTCAGAATCATTGGCCTGGAGCCAAACAACAGGTCTCAATTTTCCTGCAGAAGAATCATTGCAATTGGGCATTCTCACTACTCCCATCGTGAGAAACCCCCATGGCCTCGTGATACCCACCCCCTTCATGAAGGGGGCATCAGGGACCTAAGGTCCAACCGGAGAAATAGTCTGATCCTCAACCTGACTTCAGATGCATGAGATCTCGATTCAGGTCTGTATATTGTGCCTGCCATGTCCTCACCCAGAAATTTAAGCCTAGCTTGTGTCCTCAGATTTCTGTACACAGAATACTGGCTCACAAGCCCTCCAGTTTGGCAATCCAGAACTACAATGCAGCATTCTACCTGCCCTGCAGAAGAAATACATTGCCCTCTGGGGCCACCCAGAAACCCCAAATGAAGATCAACCTGCACCCCTCTTGGCAGTACCCAAAATATATAGGCTGACCTTGGCAATAATGCCCTTTCTGACAGAGGCTGAGCCTGGACCTCCTGGCCCCACCCAGACAGCTTGCCGCTCACTGAGCACATAGGACCAGCCATTGCCTTAGGTCGTTATCTCTTCCTAACCTCGGTTTTCAGGATTCAGATCCTAGACCTTATCTCCAATCCCTGCCCAGGTTTCAAAATGATGCAGAAATCAGAACTCCTTCCCAATGGCAAGAACCTTGTGGTTGTCTTGTTGTCCAACGTTCAGTGTAGTGGAAACCTGTTTGTCCGATGAGGCCCCGCCATTGCTCCCGGGCCACATAGGTGGCAAACTCACATTGTGACCCACAGCCTTAGCCCAGTCCTCAGGTAAGGCCTCTCAGTGTCTGGATGAAGAGACAGCATATTGGGCTTGCCATGCCCATAGGCCCCAATTTTTAACCATAGTTCGTGTTGTCCCTTCACTCTTCCCCAGGGCTCTGCTTTGGAATTCCTCTTTTGGTGGACACCTGAGGTAACATCCCTGAAAGGAGTCCTCCATCAACAGATTGACGAAAAACAATTGGGATCGGCCCAAATCCACAGAGAGCATGATTCGTCCATGGCCCATGAGGCCTCCTAGATATTCCACGGCCAGCGCTGAAACAAAATCCAGAGACAAAAGTCTGAGCAAGGGCCTCAGACTCGCATTTCCTCATATCCTGAAGATGTCTTCTCATGGTTTGTAGATCGGGCCTGCCATACCTTTGTCCC
>NW_026753578.1:0-1342 GCF_022355385.1 Mustela nigripes
TGGCAAGCTGTTGTTGCATGTAAGTCAATGCCTCAGGGAGTGTCTGCAGATCCTCTCCACAAAGTAAAATATCATCCATGTAATGATAACAGTGAATATATGGGAATCTTTTTCGAAAAGACTGAAGGGCATTGCTGACATACTATTGGCACATTGTAGGACTATTGGCCATCCCTTGCGGGAGGACAACCCATTCATATCTTTGATCAGGCTCGGCATGATTAACAGATGGGAGGGTAAATGCAAACCTTTCTGTGTCCTCTGAGTGAAGGGGTATAGAGAAGAAGCAGTTTTTGATGTCAATAACTATGGACGGCCAATTTTTTGGCAATGCAGTGACTACAGGAAGTCCCAATTGAATGGGTCCCATTATCTGCATTTGATCATTTATTTGTTGGCGATCATGCAACAGCCTCCACTTACCTGACCTTTCCTTTATGACAAATATAGGAGTATTCCAAGGAGATGTGGATTCATGCAGATGACCTTCCTTTAGTTGTTCTTGGACTAGCTCTCTAGCTACCATCAATTTCTCTTTTGTCAGTGGCCACTGAGGCACCCACTGATGTGTATCGTCCTTCCATTTAATTCTTATTGCCCCAGTGGCCACTGGAAAAAACCCTGGCCCCCCATAGAAGGTAGCCTAGGGTCTCCTTGCCTTTGCTTTCCTAGTCCTTCTCCTGGTTTATATCCCATATTCTCTATTATATGCTTTGCAGGATCACTATATAATTTCTCTGTGGTTATCATGATGTCCATTTGTTCCAAAACGTCTCTTCCCCAGAGCGTTACGGGAAGGGGATGCACATAAGGTTGGAAGACTCCCCTATGTCCCTCTTCGTCCTCCCACTCTAATGAAGAGGCACTAAGGTCTGGACTCGTGGCCACTCCAAGACCTCTTGGTGTTTGATTTGCTTTTACTAGTGCCCAATCTTTTGGCCAGTCTCTTTGGTTAACGATGCTTTTGTCAGCTCCTGTATCCAATAGTCCATAGAACTTCCTTCCCCTTATCTTTAAGGGTAACATAGGCCTATGTTTCATATCCATAGTTAAGCATGCTAAAGAATCCCCTGTCGACCCAAACCCTCCTTGTCTTTGAAGACCTGTAGATGCATAGTTATCATGCTTACTAGACAAAATCAGGAGCTGAGCAATTCTTTCTCCAGGGTTAATGACTGTTATACCCTTTGGGGAAGAAACCAAGATTTTAACCTCTCCAGTAAAATCTGGATCAATCACTCCTGGATGAACAATTAAGCCTTTTAAGGTAGAGGAACTCCTCCCTATAAGCAACTCCACGGTTCCCTCTGGGGGCCTTCCGCTAGATCAGAGGGAACCGCCT
>NW_026753579.1:0-1342 GCF_022355385.1 Mustela nigripes
TTCCCAGGCATCCATCCTCGAACGTTGGCCTGGACTCATCCATATGGATGTTCTGGAGCTGTCCAACAGGTCTCAATTATCCCTCAGAAGGAATCCTAGGAGGGGGCCTTCCACCACTCCAAACGTGGGAAAACCTCCACGGCCTCGAGATTCGGCTCCCTTTAAGAAGGGGCCGTCATGAACAGAAAATCCAAGCTGAGCCAACGTCTGATCCTCGCTGTAACTTCAGATGCATGAGATATTGCTTCAGATCTTCAGGGAGTACATGCCGTGCCCTTGCCCTGAAACCCAAGACTAGCTGTCCCTAGGACCCAATTTTAAACAGATTTCTGGTTGTCAAATCGCCCCTCCCCAGGGCTCTACTCTGGAATCCCTCATTTGGTGGGACCCCTGAGTTTGAAAAACAAAACAAAACAAAACCACAACAACAAAATCGGACTTTTTCCGTCCCACAGAATGACCCCAAACTCTTTGGATTGGGCCAAAACCCCAGGGAGTAAGACTCTTCCATTTCCAATGAAGTCACCCGGAAATTTTATGACCATGAATGGCATGATATCCAGAGATAAATACTTGAGCAAGAGCCTCACACTCGCCCTTTTTTCATATCCCGAAGAGTTCTCCTCATGGTCAGTAGATCAGTCCTGCCATACCTATGACAGGTATACCTATGACATAAGCCGAGTTGGTGTTTTCAGACAATTGTCCAAACAGCCCAGGCCTACACACCTAACAGGCTCAGGCCCCTGGAGCCAACCTGAGGACTCTACTTGCTCTCTCCAAGGGAATTCTGTGTGCTCATTTCAATGGCCACAACCCTACTAATAGGATAAACCTCCAAAGTACCTGAGGCCATCCCAATAGTGGTGGCTTCCCAGAACAAACAGGAGCAATCTGAGCCAATCTGAGAACTTACCTGCACTCAGACTCGTAGACTGATATCCCCAGATGTAAAAAGGAAAGAACAGGCCCCTAGGCCCTAATCAGATCCATTAATTCGGTTTCCAGGCATCTTCCTCAGAGGCCTGGATTTCAGTACCAGCATATGGCTGTTTCTTGACTCACCCATCAGAACAAAACTCATCTACACATGGGAAACTTGCACGTGGGAGGTGTGTCAAAGCCTCTTTTTAGAACCCTTCAGGGCCCCAGTGCCACCGCTTCATTCCAAGGTCTCCATAGACACAAAATCATATTAGGACACATGCACAGGAGAGTCCAATTCAACTCAGCATATTCGGTTGCTCCGCGAGATCCAGCAGATCTAACTTGTTTGTTGCTAGGAGACAATTGGAATGCGAGGTGGCCTACCCCGCCATCCATCCTTAGAACCCTGCTCAGA
>NW_026753580.1:0-1342 GCF_022355385.1 Mustela nigripes
TGTGTTCTCAGACTTCCGTCCTCACACTCCTGGCCCCGAAGCCCAAAGTTTGGCAATTCCGGACCATCATCGCAGCACTCTGCCTGCTCTCTAGAAAAAAAATATTGCCCAAAGAGCTGCCCGGGCACATTAAATGAAAATAAACCTACACGGCACTAGAATGTACCCAAATTATATAGTCTAACCTGGGCAGTAATGCACTGTCTGACACACCCTGAGCCGGGACCTCCTGAGCAACACCCAGACAGCTGACCGCACCCTGAGCCCCTAAGACCCGCCATGGCCTTAGGTCATCATCTTCCCTACCTCAGTTTTCAGGCTTCAGGACCTAGACCTTATCTCCCATCACTGCCCAGGGTTGAGTGTGTTGCAGAAATCAGAACTCTTCCTTACCCATGGCAAGAAACCTTATGGATGGCATGTTGTCCAACGTTCAGTGTAGGTGAAACCAGCATTCACCCTGAGGCCCCACCCATTCTTGAGTTCGACAAGGGCATAAACACGCATTGTGACCCTCAGCGTGAGTCCTGTCTTCTGGTATGTCCTTTCAGTGGCTAGACCATTAGATGACATAATGGCTTGACATGTCCCTAGGCCGCAAATTTAAACCAGATTTCTGGTTGTCCTATCGCCCCTCCCCAGGGTTCTACTCTGGACTCCCACATTTGGTGGGGTTTGAGAAACAAAACAAAACAACAACAACAACAAAAAAAAACCGGACTTCTTCCATCCCACAGAATGACCCCAAACTCTTTGGACGGGGCCAAACCCCCAGAGAGTAAGACTCGTCCATTTCCCATGAAGTCACCCGGATATTTCATGACCATGAATGGCACGATATCCAGAGATAAATACTTGAGCAAGAGCCTCACACTCGCCCTTTTTTCATAGCCCGAAGAGTTCTCCTCATGGTCTGTTGATCAGTCCTGCCATACCTATGACCCGAAACATAAGCCGAGTTTCTGTTTTCAGACAACTGTCCAAACAGCCCAGGCCTATACACCCTACAGGCTCAGGCCCCTGGAGCCAACCTGAAGACTGTACTAGCCCTCTCCAAGGGAATTCTGTGTGCCCATTCCAATGGCCATAACCCTACTAATAGAATAAACCTCCAAAGTCCCTGAGACCATCCCAATAATGGTGGCTTCCCAGGACAAACATGAGCAATCTGAACCCATCTGAGAACCTACCTGCACTCAGACTCGTAGACTGATATCCCCAGAGGTAAAAAGGAATGAACAGGCCCCTAAGCCCTAATTAAATCCATTGCTTTAGTTTCCAGGCATCTTCCTCAGAGGCCTGGATTTCAGTACCAGCATATGGCTGTTTCTTGACTCACCCA
>NW_026753581.1:0-1341 GCF_022355385.1 Mustela nigripes
TAGAGAAGACCCCTTCCGGAAAGACCACCAGGAGAGGAGAGCAGAAGATGCTGATGATGAAGAATATTTTAATCAGCTGAGAAGGTCAAAATGACAAAGTTCCAGGATCAGTGTGAACGTACGGGATTAAAAAATAACAAAAAATTAAAAAAAAGAGATCATTTTAAAATGACTTTTTTTTTAAAGGACTTGTGTAAACAAAAGTCCTTTTTAAGAGACAGTTGGCTGTTTAAGCCAGAAGTACAACTCACTGAGAGAATCACCGCACTATTTATTTGGGTAGAAAGGACCTGGAAGGTAGAAAGGCCCATTCTGCAGAGGAAAAAAATAGAATCACTAACAGGCCTCATGCCTTGCACAGCCAGTGGCTAGAATCCCTGCCTCATGAGACCCTGTGCTAGAAAGCCGCTAGAACCATCTACAATTATGTTAGTCTTTCTTGGAAGCCAACAAGTGTTTGCCCAGTTAAGAGCACAGTAACAATCAGTCACGTTATGTTATAATGATTATCGATATCTTTAAAACCTTGTCAACTTTCTTTTTGAGTAACCTTCACCCCACCCTTAGAGAAATTTATCTGAGGTTCACCTCTTTGAAATACCTCATTGTTGTTTCACATTTACATATCCAAAATAAATAAATAAATAAATAAGTAAATAAACTTTTTCTTAACAAAGTGTTCAGAAGGTGGCGCCACTGAAAACAATTAAAGCTTTCCCTGCAAGGACAACTTTGTTGCAGAAACTGCTGAAAGCAATCAGGTCAGACAGAGCCATGGGCTGGAGGGATTTTTAAATTACAAGAACCGAACCAAATCAAACCAAAACAAAAATCAAACCCAATAGGCCAAGATTTCAAGTTTGCCACTAAGCCATGACATTCTCCTAAGACATGCGAGTGACTTGATCAATATATTTATATATTTATATTTGAAGAAGAAGGAACTATTTGATGCAGCAAATCCACGTTGATTAAAAATTACCAGATATGGGGGCTCCTGGGTGGCTCAGTGGTTTAGGCCTCTGCCTTCGGCTCAGGTCATGATTTCAGGGTCCTGGGATGGAGCCCCACATCGGGCTCTCTGTTCAGCGGGGAGCCTGCTTCCCCCCTCTCTCTCTGCCTGCCTCTCTACCTACTTGTGATCTGTAGGAAAATGGGTAAATCAGATCTTTAAAAAAAGAATTATAGATGTGAAATACATCGAGATTATGGGGGAAGGAAAATGATTTCACCAGATCTGAATAGGAAGTGGTTGAATCCTGAATTAAAGTGCTATAAAAAGAGTAAAGGCCTAGGAATTCTATGGGGAAAAATCCCTAGAAAAACCGCAGGAATAACTGG
>NW_026753582.1:0-1341 GCF_022355385.1 Mustela nigripes
GGGGGTTTGGCCCCGTCCAAAGAGTTTGGTGTCATTCTGTGGGATGGAAGAAGTCCATTGTTCTGTTGTTGTTGATTTGTTTTGTTTTGTTTTTCAACCTCAGGTGTCCCACCGAATGAGGGATTCCAGAGTAGAGCCCTGGGGAGGGGCGACTGGAGAACCAGAAATCCTGTTATAAATTGGGGCCTAGGGACATGTCAAGCCCATTATTACATCTAATGATCCAGCCACTGAGAGGACTTATTAGAGCACAGGAGTCACGCTGAGGATCACAATGCGTGTTTATGCCCTCGTCACACTCAAGAATGGGCGGGGCCTCAGGGTGAATGCTGGTTTCTCCTAACTGAACGTTGGACAACATGCCAACCACAATGTTTCTTGCCATGGGTAAGGAAGAGTTCTGATTTCTGCATTACAGTCACCGCTGGGCAGTGTTTGCAGTTAAGGTCTAGGTTCTGAAGACTGAAAACTGAGGTAGGGAAGAGATGATGACCTAAGGCCATGGCGGGTCTGATGTGCTCAGTGTGTGGTCAGCTGTCTGGATGTTGTTCACGAGGTCGGGCTCAGGTTGTCAAACAGTGCATTAGTGCCCAGGTTAGACTATATATTTTGGGTGCATCGAGTGCCGTACAGGTTCTGATCTGAAAACTCTTAACGATATGAAGAATGAGTGAGTCTGAGGCACGTGGTCAGGCTTTTGTATCTGGATTTTGTATCAGCGATGGCCGTGGAATGTTCGGAAGACCTCATGGGCCATGGACGAATCTTGCTCTCTGTGGACTTTGCCCGATCGCAATTATTTTCCGTCAATCTGTGGGATAGGAGGACTCCTTACAGGTTTGTTACCTCAGGTGTCCCACCAAAAGAGGAATTCCAAAGCAGAGCCCTGGGGAAGAGTGAACGGACAGTCCGAACTACGGTTAAAAATTGGGGCCTAGGGACATGGCAAGCCCAATATGCTGTCTCTCCATCCTGCCACTGAGAGGCCTTACCTGAGGCCTGGGCTCAGGCTGAGGGTCACAATGTGTGATTGTGACCAATGTGTCCCGCAAGCATGGGCGGGGCCTCATGGGCCACACTGGTTTCAACTACACTGAACCTTGGACAACATGCCACCAAAAGGTTTCTTGCCATGGGGAAAGAGTTCTGGTTTCTGCATCATTTTCAAACCCGGGCCGTGATTGGAGATAAGGTCTAGGTTCTGAAGCCTGAAAACCGAGGTTGAGAAGAGATGACATCCTAAGTCCATGGCGGGTCCGATGTGCTCAGTGTGCGGCCAGCTGTCTGGGTGGGGCCAGGAGGTCCAGTCTCAGGTTGTGTTAGAAAGGGCATTAGTGCCCA
>NW_026753583.1:0-1341 GCF_022355385.1 Mustela nigripes
TAGAATAGATTAAAAAGACAAACAAAAAACACAAGATCCAACAATATGTTGCATATAAAAGAATCACTTTAGCTTTAAGGACACACATGGACAGAGAGTAAAGGGATGGAAAAAGATATTCCAAGCTAATGATAACAAAAGGAAACAAGGGTAGCAATAACTATAACAGACAAAATAGGGTTTATATAAGCTAAAAATCACCACAGTCATTATACAATAAGAAAGGTGTCATCAATTCATCCATACAGTAACTGTAAATATCATGTACCTAATATTGAGCCACATAAATATATAAAACAAATACTAACAAAACAAAAAGGAGAAATAAATAGCAATGCAATAGTATCTGGGGACAATAATACCCCACTCTTACATATGGATAGATCATCCACACAGAAAATCAATAAGAAAATAATGAATTTAAACACTATGCCTGGACAACTGGGTGGCTCAGTCAGTTAAGCCTTTGCCTTTGGCTCAGGTCGTGATCCCAGGGTCCTGAGATAGAGTTTCACATTGGGCTCCCTGCTCAGGAGGGGATCTTTTCCCTCTGTCTCTGCCCTTAACCCTTGCTCATTCTCTCTGCCCTGCTCTCTCTCTCTCAAACAAACAAACAAACAAAACAAAACAAAAGAAAAAAACAAGAACTATGTGAAATGAACCTAACATATTTACAGGATATTCCATCCAATAGTGTCATAATAAATATTCTTCTCAAACACACGTGGAACATTTTCTAGGATAGATAGACCACAAAACAAGAGTCCCCCCAAAATCAATAATATCAAAAGCATATCGAGTATATTTCCACCAAAATAATATGAAGCTAGAAATCAATACAGAAGGAAATTTGGAAAATTTACAAATACACAGACATACACATTTTTAAACAAACAAAAAATCAAAAAAAGAAGATAAAGTGGGAATAAAACTACATCTTGAGGAAAATAAAAAAATATATACCAAAAATTATGAGAAGCAGCAAAGCAGTTATAAAAGGAAATTTTATAGCTATAAATTGTATATAAAAAAAGATTTCAAATAAAGAACTTAATATAATAGCTCAAAAAAACTACAAAAAGAACAAAGTAAACTTAAAAGTAGCAAAAGGAAGGAAAAAAATAAAAATTAGGGCAGAAATAAATGAAATATAGAATTAAAAAACTAGAAAGTTTTTTAAAATGGTAAATAAAATTAGACTTGGTAATGATAAATAAAAAAAGACAGCTAGACTAACTCAGAAAAAAGAGAGAAGACTCAATAAAATAGAATAGAAAAGGGGGACATTATAACAGATACCACAGAAATATAAAGGATAAAAGACAGTTAAATGCCAGCAAA
>NW_026753584.1:0-1341 GCF_022355385.1 Mustela nigripes
GAGTTTATCTTTGTGTGTGGTGTAAGAGGATGGTCGAGTTTCATTCTTCTACATAGAGCTGCCCAGTTATCCTGCACCATTTATTGAAGACTCTCTTTTTTCCACTGTATATTTTTCCTTGCTTTCTTGAAGATTATTTGGCCATAGATTTGATGGTCCATATCTGAGCTGTCTACTGTGTTCCACTGGTCTATGGGTCTGTTTTAATGCCAGTCCCATGCTCTCTTGGTGATCATTGCTTCATAGTAACCATTGAAATAAGGCAACGTGTTGCTCCTAGTTTTGTTTCTCTTTTTAGCAATTCTTAGCAATACGGGGTCACTTCTGATTCCACACAAATTTGAGGCGTGTGTTTGTTCCAGCTCTTTGAAAGATTCCAGTGCAATTTTGATTGCAATGGCATTAAATGGACCAATTGCTCTAAGCAGTATAGACATTTTAACAATGTTTATTCTTCTGATCCATGAGAATGAATGGCTTTCCGACTTTTTGGATTTCTTGCATTTCTTTCATGAGTGTTCTCTAGTATCTCGAGTACAAATCTTTTACCTCTTCGGTTTGGTTTATTCCCAGGTTTCTTATGGTTTGGGTGCTGTATCAATGGAATTGATTCTCTAAATTCCCTTTCTGTATTTTCATTGATAATGTAGGAGATAGCCACTGATTATAGTTCTATGATTTTATATCCTGCCACATTATTGAATTGCGGTATGAGTTCTGAGAGTTTGGGGGCAGAGTCTTTTCGGTTTTCCATATCAAGTATGTCCTGTGAGGAGAAAGAGTTTGACTTCTTGGTTGACAACTTGGATACCTTTTATCCTCTTTGTTGTCTGATTGCTGTTGCTAGGACTTCACATCCTATGTTGATCAAGAGTGGTGAGAGTGGGCATCCTTGTCATGTTCCTGATTTCAAAGCTTAGGCTGTCAGCTTTTACCCTTTGAGGATGATATTCACTGTGGGTTTTTCATAGAAACATTTTATGAAGTTGACGAATATTCCTTCTATCCCTATACTTTGCAGCATTTTAGTCAGTAGCGGATGCTGGATATTGGAAATGCTTTTTCTTCATCAATTGAGAGGACCATGTGTTTCTCTAATCTTCACATCTTAAATTGTTCTATGACATTGATTGATTTGTGGATGTTGAACCAATCTTGCAACCCAGGGATGGATCCTACTCAGTCATGGTAGATAAACGTTTTAATGTACTGTAAGTTCCTAGGAGCTAGAATCTTGTTGAATATCTTAGCATCCATATTCATCAGTGATATTGGTTTGAAATTCTCCTTTTTGATGAGGTCTTTGCCTGGTTCATGGATCAGGGTAATGCTGGCTTTATA
>NW_026753585.1:0-1341 GCF_022355385.1 Mustela nigripes
GTGGTCTGTGAGTGTGTCCTTGGGTGCGGGTCCTCTAGGGTCTTTCATTTGGAGGTTCCACCGAGATCCACCGTGGACCCCAGCCCAACGACCACCGGTCCCACCGGGAGGTAAGCTGGCCGGCCATTGTCTCTGTCTGTTGTCTTGTCTGCTGCCTTGTCTGCCTCCTTCTTGTTTGTGTCTCGTTCAGTGTTCGGAATCGGAATTGTGCTATTACGCGTAATAGACCGGTGTTCGGTTCGGGGCAGCTTGAGAAGGAGTTGACGGACTCAGACTTCTCCCCTGCCACCCTGGGAGACGTCCCAGGGATTCGGGGAGCCCGATTTTTCGGTGCTCCAAGCGTATCCGAGGGATACGTTCAATTTTTGGCCGAGGGAACAGCTTCTGCTTTCCCCCGACCGTCGGAATCGGTTTCGGTTTGGCGCCAAAGCTGCAAGGCACGTCTTGTGACCGGTCTGTTTGTCTTGTTCAGTGTTGTGGCTATTTGCTTCTTGCTTTATTCAGAATCTAAAATGGGACAATACGTTTAAGCCTTCTCCTAGTAAACCCAGGTCGCTGGGCTATCCCTAGCAAAGGGGACTCTAACCTTATTTCTGTTTCTCCTGATAGATGTGGGAACTTCTCCCTCACTCACTTCCCATGTTAATGGCTATAACTGGAGCCAACTGGGGTTGGTCTAACTCGAGACAGAGACTATAAGGAATATTCCCAAGCAGCTGCCGAAACTCACTTTGTTTCGGGGAAGTTTCCCTTTGTTCTCTGGCCTGACTTGGACTGCTTAACCCCTCCCCCCTTGCTGGTGGGAAAGCATGGCATCTGCTCCTCTGTTGGGACTTAGGAGCTCCAAAACTGGGAATCCTTTCTCTGCCTCCTGGCAGCACTTTGTTTCCTCTGTTTCCCCCTACTGTTTTTGTACCAACGTGTGTGCAGCCTGCATGACTGGCCTCTAGATCATGCACCACAGCTCCTTCTCTCTTCACTGTCAAGGAGCAAGAAGAGTACCCCCTGAACCTAACACCCCCCCACTCCAGATCTTCCCAACCATGTCTCAGGTAAACATTCAAAGTGGAGTGGGTCCAGGTGGAACGTAAATCAGTGTTGGAACTAAGTTAAGTTTGTTGGTTTAATTAAGATAAGACCTGTCTTTTAAGTTATCAGCAGTAAATGTGAAACTTCGAAGTTTACTGAAGGTCAAATAAGCTTATATTATTAAAATTTGTTAGCAAAGAAATAACTAAACTGATGGTTAATTGTCTGTCTCAAAGTTCTAATGGGTAATTGCTGAAGTAGCTTTCAAAGTCTTTGGTAACCTGAAAGTTTTAAAGTTTTGCTTGGATGACA
>NW_026753586.1:0-1341 GCF_022355385.1 Mustela nigripes
TCTGTCACATAAATAAACAAAATCTTAAGAAAAAAAGTCTCCTTCATGGGGAACCTGTTCTGACCTCCTGGTGTAACCGGAAACCACACTCCCAGGTGCAGAGCCCCCCACCCTGCTCTGTCATCCAGAGTCCTGCTCGCCGTATGGACTGTGGTTCCCGCGCATGGCCTTTCCCCATGGAGGAGGTTAGGAAGGCAGAGGGGCTGCTGGGTGCACGTGTGCGTGTGTGTGCGTGTGTGTGAGCACCTGCAGCGGGAGGGCGCCCAGTAGGAGCTCCTGCACTGTTTGTGGAAGGATCGAATCCACCATCGGGGAGGATCTGGGTCAGGGGCTGACGGGTCCCCCTAAACAGCTCACACTCGGTACATGCATGGTGTCGTGCTACTGTGACCATATGGGGGTTCAGGGAAAGGAACTCGTGGCCCAGGACTTGCCCGTGGGGAGAGCGAGAACCAGCGGAGGGCTCGTGGGGAGAACTCAGCACAGCTCTGGCACTGTCACTCAGTGTGTCCACACTCGGGCCCCCGATTGACCCTCATCAGTGATTCTGGTGGGATCCAGGGACATCAGCTGTGAGAGACGCTCCTCAACACGGGGTGGGGGGCCGAGGTCAGATGAATATGGAAACGCGACAACCACATCCCTCCTGTGATGTTCACCGCCCCGACTCCAGGGCAACATCAGTTTTATCCTTTACTCTGAGATTCACATGTATGACCAGGGGTTCAGGTTCCTTCTTCCTTTTTTGGAGCAAAGTTCCTTTGGAGCTCCTGCTCCGTCATCACGAGCCATCACCTACTCTGGGAAATGTCCACTAGAAGAGGAAGCTGAACCCTGAGCCCAGAACCCGCCCTTTGAGTCCCCCGCCAGCCTGCAGCGGGTCCTGGGTCTGGACCTGCTGGGGCAGGGGTGAGGCAGGTGCTCACTGGGGTAGCTGGTGGGGCGTGGGAGTAGCAGCCATCTCTGGCAGGACCTCTGGAAACCAGGCAGTGGGAGATCGGGGAGCAGAGCTCAAGCAGGCAGGGCTCTGAGCCGGGACTGGGTCTAGATCACCTTCCCGGGATGAGACCACACAGGTCTGAGGCCCTTTGTCTGCGGTGATGCCCGTGGGAGGAATCCTAGGTTGTTTCGGGTGCGGTCAGTTACCCACATCGGGGCTTAGTGTCCAGAGGAGAGTTGTCCCAGGTCCACCCCAAAGCTTCTGGAAGCAGAGTCGTCCCCCCATCCAGCAAACGTCTTCTGCACCCACGCCCTGAAGGGCCCGTGTGACAGCTGAGGACACAAGAGGGAACGTGTGTCCTTGGCCTCAGGGGCCTGGATTTCCTACGGAGACCCCAGAAT
>NW_026753587.1:0-1340 GCF_022355385.1 Mustela nigripes
AGCCCAAGAAGGGAGCAAGGGTGCACTGGCCAGACTCCCAAGTTCTTGGGTCCCCTGCAGGTCTGATTCCCTTTCCCAGCAGCCACCAACACTCACAACCAGAGCCCAGAAGCTCCTGTGCTTACCCCTTAAGCCATACCCATTGCTCCTTTTACTGGGGATCCACCCCATTATTGTACTAATGCTACATATTCCCTATAGCATGTGAGAGAGTATTTTTCAATGTGAAGCATACAAAAAATAAAAATATCAAATTGCTGATACTACTGCTACTGAGAATTGATTTTATTAAGGGATTCTATGCCTTAATAGAATAAATAGAATGAAGGGTTTGAAGTGTCTTTTACTGTTCACTTAATTGTCCCAATAACCCAGTGTGTCATATATGACTGAGGTTCAGAGAGGGGAAACAATTTGCCCCAAGATCACACAGCTAGTGAATTTCAGAGCTCCCATTCCAAAGCAGGGTTGTCTCATTATCAACTGCTGTGCAAAAAGCTTCTACTCCTACTACTCCTCCTACTCCTACTACTAGACAAAAAGGGAGAGGGCACACACAGACAAGCGGGAGAGGGGCGGAGGGAGAGAGTTACCTAGACAGCCTTTCCACTCAAGGGCAGAAGCGGATGTTGGGCAGGATTTCACAGATCATGGGATTACGACCTGAACCAAAATCAAGAGTCAGATGCTGAACTGACGGAGCCACACAGGCACCCTTGTGCAAGGAACTTCTAGGCAAGCTGCTTGCAGGATCCCAGAAGGGCTTGATAAAATATTCTCCTAGTTCACGTTCTAGTAAGGATGCAAAGATTCTCGTGGTGGCTAGCAAAGGTAAAGTCCCACCAAAGTATGGAGGGCAGCCTTTAAGGGTCTCCAATGATTCCCATCTTTGGTACACATAGTTTTGTGTTGCATACTCTACCTCTTGAATGCAGTTAGGAACAACTGACTCCCTTCTAAAGGACAGAATGGGGAAAAGTGATAGGATGTCACTTCTGAGGTTAGTTGACAAAGAGACCAGTCTCCTCTTGAGCTTGCTCTCCCTCCCTCCCTCCCTCCCTCCCTCCCTCTCTCTTCTGTTCCTAGGGAAGCCTGCTGCCTGTTGTGGGCTAAATTATGGGGAGGCCCATGTGGCAAGGAATGAATATTTCCTGCTTATAGCAATAAAGGACCTCTGGCTGCTAACAGCCACCTGAGTGAGCTCAAAAGAAGATTTTCCCCTGACAAGCCCTGAGATGACTGAAGAGCCAGATGACATCTTGACTGCAGCCTTGTGAGAGATCCCGAGCCACAGGTACCTGGCTAGTTGCACCTGAATGGCTGGCTCACAGAAACCATAT
>NW_026753588.1:0-1340 GCF_022355385.1 Mustela nigripes
ACTGGTTTCAAGTACACTATACCTTGCACAACATGCCAACCACAAGGTTTCTTGCCATGGGGAAAGAGTTCTGATTTCTGCATCATTTTCAAACCCGGGCCGTGATTGGAGATAAGGTATAGGTTCTGAAGCCTGAATACCGAGATTGGGAAGAAATGACGACCTAAGGCCATGGCGGGTCCGATGTGCTCAGTTTGTGGCCAGCTGCCTGGGTGGGGCCAGGAGTTCCAGGCTCAGGCTCTGTCAGAAAGGGCATTAGTGCCCAGGAGAGCCTATATATTTGGGGTACAGCCGAATGGCGTGCAGGTTGATCCTCATTGGGGGTTTCTGGGTAGCGCCAGAGTAAAGTTTTTCTTCTGGAGGGCAGGCAGAGTGCCTCAATGTAGTTCTGGATTGCCAAACTGGAGGGCTTTTTGGCCAGTAGTCTGAGGACGGAAGTCTGAGTACCCAAGCTTGGCCTAGGTTTCTGGGTGAGGATATGGCAGGCACAATCTACAGACCTGAATCGAGATCTCGTACATCTGAAGTCAGGGCGAGGATCAGACGATCGCTCAGGTTGGATTCTGTCCCTGATGGCCCAACTGCAAAGATTCTTCTGCAGTACAATTGAGTCCTTGTGGTTGGCTCCAGGACAACTTTTCCGAGCAGGGTTCTAAGGATGGATGGCTGGGTAGCCCACCTCGCATTCCAATTGTCTCCAAGCAACAAGACAGGTTAGATCTGCTGGATCTGTGGGAGCAACCGAAGAGTCAGAGTTGAATTGGACTCTCCCGTGGATGTGTCCTAATATGATTTTGTGTCTATGGAGACCTTGGAATGAAGCGGTGGCACTGGGGCCCTGAAGGGTTCTCCTAAAGAGAGCTTTCACACAGCTCCATCATGCAAGTTTCCCATGTGTAGATGAGATTTGTTCTGATGGGTGAGTCAAGAAACAGCCATATGCTGTTATTGAAATCCAGACCTCTGACGACAGATGCCTGGAAGTCAAACCAATGGATCTGATAGGTGCCTAGGGGCCTCTTCATTCCTTTTTACCTCTGGGGACATAAGTCTACGGGTCTGAGTGCAGGTAAGTGCTCAGATGGGCCAAGATTGCCCCTGTTTGTCCTGGGAAGGCACAACTATTGGGATGGCCTCAGGGACTTTGGAGGTTTATCCTATTAGTAGGGTTGTGCCATTGGAATGGGCACATACATTTCCCTTGGAGAGGGCAAGCACAGTCGTCAGGTTTGGCGCCAGGGGCCTGAGGCTTTAGGGTGTGTATGCCAGGGCAGTTTGGACAGTTCTCTGAAACACAAACTCGCCTTATGTTTCGGGTCATAGGTATGGCATGACTGATC
>NW_026753589.1:0-1340 GCF_022355385.1 Mustela nigripes
GGGCCATGGACGAATCTTGCTATCTGTGGACTTGGCCCGATCCCAATGGTTTTCCGTCAATCTGTGGGATGGGAGGACTCCTTTCAGGTTTGTTACCTCAGGTGTCCCACCAAAAGTGGAATTCCAAAGCAGAGCCTGGGGAAGAGTGAAGGGACAAACCGAACTATGGTTAAAAATTGTGGCCTAGGGGCATGGCAAGCCCAACATGCTGTCTCTCCATCCAGCCACTGAGGGTCCTGACCTGAGGTCTGGGCTCAGGCAGAGGGTCACAATGTGTCTTTGTGACCAATGTGGCCCACAATCATGGGCGGGGATACATGGGCCACTCTAGTTTCAACTTCACTGAACCTTGGACAACATGCCAACCACAAGGTTTCTTGCCATGGGGAAAGAGTTCTGATTTCTGCATCATTTTCAAACCCAAGCCGTGATTGGAGATAAGGTCTAGGTTCTGAAGACGGAAAACCGAGGTTGAGAAAGATGACGACCTAAGGCCATGGCGGTTCTGTTGTGCTCAGTGTGCGGCCAGCTGTCTGGGTGGGGCCAGGAGGTCCAGGATCAGGCTGTGTCAGAAAGGGCATTAGTGCCCAGGTCAGCCAATATATATGGGGTACAGCCGAATGGTGTGCCCTGTTGATCCTCATTAGGGGTTTCTAGGTAGCCCCAGAGGGCAATGTTTTTCTTCTGGAGGGCAGGCAGTGTGCTGTATTGTAGTTCTGGATTGTCAAACTGGAGGGATTCTGGGCCAGGAGTCTGAGGACTGAGGTCTTAGAAACCAAGCTAAGCCTCGGTTTCTGGGTGAGGATATGGCAGGCACAGTCTACACACCTGAATCTAGATCTCGTGCATCTGAAGTCAGGGCGAGGATCAGACGATCGCTCAGGTTGGACATTCTGTCCCTGATGGCCCCTTCTTGAAAGGGGGGTGGATACAGGCCATGGGGGTTTTCCCACGATGGGAGTTGTGAGAAGCTCCCAAATGCAAAGATTCTTTTGCAGGACAGTTGAGACCTGTTGGGTGGCTCCAGGACAACGATTCCGAGCAGGTTTCTAAGGAAGGATGGCTGTGTAGCCCACCTCGCATTTCAATTGTCTCCAAGCAACAAGACAGGTTAGATCTGCTCGATCTGGGGGAGCCACCGAGGAGGCTGAGTTGAAATGGACTCTCCCATGGATGTTTCCTAATATGATTTTGTGTCTATGGAGACCTTGGAATGAAGCGGTGGTACTGGGGCCCTGAAGGGTTCTCCTAAAGAGAGGCTTTCACATAGCTCCATCGTGCTAGTTTCCCATATGTAGATGAGACTTGTTCTGATGGGTGAATCAAGAAAGCCATATGCT
>NW_026753590.1:0-1340 GCF_022355385.1 Mustela nigripes
CGCAACTAAAAGATTACTATATCAAGTGCAACATGGAGGAAATGGACCTGAAGCCTACAAAGTAAATTCCACAGCAAAAGATAAAATAAGTCGCAGAGACTTTGGGAGAAGACTAGAGACATGATTAGGGGAGACAGGGGATTGGTGTTTCAGAGGGCAGTGAGATAATCCAAAGAAAGAAGGCACAGGAGAGTGCACACTGGGAACCCAAAAGGAGCATGCATCCTTATGCCAGTGGTTTCGATCAGCAGAAAGTCTGAATGGCACGAGTTTTTGATAACAAATGGTCTTGAGTCCGGAGTATTTAGATCATTAGAATTGGCAGACATCAACTCTAGAGAACACTGTGTTTATCATGGAGAGTTCCTCAACAAGCAACCATGTGCACACAGCCTGGAAACCATGATCAGAAACATTCAGAGGAGACACAGTGGGAAGAGGGTGGGTTCTGTCAGGGTATCCGTGAGAAGCAGTGTTTATGGAGATGATTCGATGGGAGTACACGAAATTTTGGGCTCACGTACCAGCAGCATAAAATGGAGGTACTGGCCAAAGACAGGATGGTGATGACATTAGCTGCCGAAACTGCAAACATGAAGTCCTGACCATGAAAAACAGGGGGTACTGCCGTCCTCACACCAAGTAGCTTTTTCCCAGAATAGAATCTCCCTTGGGGGATAGAAGAAAGCCCTGCCCACATGATTTCTCCTGACCACAGCATTCTATAGGTCTTCATTCTATTGTTTGGGTTGAAAGTCTCATTTCACTGGCACACCAGAGCCCACGATGCTAAACCTCACCATATTCATCCATACACCAAACACTCCAAATGACAGGCAAGTAGAGCCTCTTCAGATAACTGGTTTCAAGGATTGGGGACAGCCACAAAACAACAGCAGAGGGCATGCATGCTACACAAATCTGAGACCCCCACAAAGGCCAGACCTTGGGCAATCCATGATCTCGTCATCTTAAAGAATTTACTCTCAGGGTAGAAAACAGAAAGGACTTTTTGAATAAAGAGAAGAAGACAGAGACCTAGATCCAATGCAAAGATGGAAGAATCATTTGACAACAAGGAAAAAGAATAAGAAATGATCCTGTCTAGGCAATCAAAGTGAAACGTCTACATGGAACACACCCGGATATGCAGCCAGCATACTCACTGTACATCAGAAAAACACAGAAGACATCAGGGAGTCTCGAACCACAGAGATAAAAGTGATTTAAATAATAAAATGAGGAGTCCCTGATTAAAAGTTTGGAAACAAACGGGATGCAAAGGCCAGGAATGTGGCAGACGCAGAGGATCAAATTGGTAATCTAGAAGACAAATACTG
>NW_026753591.1:0-1340 GCF_022355385.1 Mustela nigripes
AAAAAAAAAAAAAAACACACAAAAAACAAGAGAACAACCACCACTACTTCATAGGACAACTTTTAATTCGTTCCCACTATTCTGGCTCACTTTTTTTATATGGATAATTTTTTAATCTATTTACCATCACAGTGAGCTGTCCAGTACATCAAATTCCATAATAACCTTCTGACCTGAACTTTTTGATACATAAACCTGTGTTTTCCTTTAGCATTTCTATTTTTTAAATTTCTTTTTAATACTAGTTTAGTTTAGACTAAATTTTAATTTTTAATTTTAAATTTTTATTTTCTAATATTCATATAGAGTTAAACTTTAAGGTAATCCCCTTTCCCCACAATGCTACCCCTATAGGTAAACCAATTTTTAATCCCACTTTATCTTAGGGTAGTTGAGTCCTTTAACAATGATATCAAGATACATCCAGGAAGAATCAAAACCACCTTCCTCGCCCACACTGTGAGAATTTATAACCACACCCCCATCTTTTTCTTCCACCAGTGTTTGTGTTTTTGTGTTTGTCCTGATAGTATATAAATCTTACACTTGGGGTTCTTTTTGATGAGGTCCTTCCTTTATTTGCATATTTATATAGATATATATAATTTTTTTCTCTTGGCATATACTTTTATCAGTCTTTCTGTTTGTCTGTTTTTGTTTGTATAGTTCATAAATCTTACCTTGGGGCCCATTGGGGCTGAACCTTCTCTTTTATCTTCCCTTTCTTTCCTGTCTCTCTCTCTTTTTTCTTTTTTCTCTCATTTGGGTGGGGAACCCTGATTGCTCAGAAGCATTCCAGGGTGCACCTTGACTGCACCATGGTCGATATATCCAGCTACATCTGTTCAGCCATCTCTCACCAAAATGACTAGGAAGAGGAATGCCCAACAGAAGAAAAATACAGAGGATGGGCCTTCTGCAACAGAGCTAATGGCTATCAACATAGACAATATGTCGGAAAGAGAATTCAGGCTAACAATTATCCAGGCAATAGCTAGGTTGGAGAAAGCCATGAATGGCCAAACGGAATTGATTAGGGCTGAACTGAAAGCGACCAGAGATCATGTTTTCAATGTTAGGGAAGAGCTGAAAGCTACCAGGGATGAGCTTCACAATGTTTTCAGTGAGTTCCAATCTAATCTAAATTCTCTCAAAGCTAGGGTAACTGAGACAGAAGATAGAATTAGTGATCCGGAGGACAAACAGATAGAAAGGATCAGGAGGAAGCCTGGAACAAACAGCTTAGAAGCCACGAAAACAGAATCAGGGAAATAATTAATGCCATGAAACGTTCCAACATCAGAATTATTGGAATCCCTGAAGGGGAGGAGAAAGAAAGA
>NW_026753592.1:0-1340 GCF_022355385.1 Mustela nigripes
CCAAGGTTCAGTGTAGTTGAAACCATTGTGGCCCATGAGGCCACGCCCATGCTTGCGGGCCACATTGGTCACAAACACACATTGTGACCCTCACCCTGAGCCCAGTCCTCATGTAAGGCCTCAAAGTGGCTGGATGGAGAGACAGCATATTGGGCTTGCCATGCCCCTAGGCCCCAATATTTAACCATAGTTCGGGTTGTCCCTTCACTCTTCCCCAGGGCTCTGCTTTGGAATTCCTCTTTTGGTGGGACACCTGAGGTAACACACCTGAAAGGAGTCTCCCATCCCACAGATTGACGGAAAACAATTGGGATCGAGCCAAGTCCACAGAGAACAAGATTCGTCCGTGGCCCATGAGGCCTCCCCAACATTCCACGGCCATCGCTGATAAAAAAATCCAGAGACAAAAGCCTGAGCACGCGCCTCAGACTCGCTCATTCTTCATATCCTGAAGAGTTTTTCAGATAAGTACCTAAGACACTCGAATAATCCAAAATATATAGTCTAACCTGGGCATTAATGCACTGTCTGACAACCTGAGCCTGGACCTCGTGACCAACACCCAGACAGCTGACCGCATACTGAGCACATAAGACCCGCCATGGCCTTAGGTCATCATCTCTTCCCTACCTCAGTTTTCAGGCTTCAGAACCTAGACCTTATCTCCCATCTCTGCCCAGGGGTGACTGTGATGCAGAAATCAGAACTCTTCCTTAACCATGGCAAGAAACCTTGTGGTTGGCATGTTGTCCAACGTTCACTGTAGGAGAAACCAGTATTCACCCTGAGGCCCCGCCCATTCTTGAGTGCGACGAGGGCATAAACACGCATTGTGAAGCTCAGCGTGAGTCCTGTCCTCTAGTACGTCTTCTCAGTGGCTGGACCATTAAATGTCATAATGGGCTTGACATGTCCCTAGGCCCCAATTTTCAACCATATTTCTGGTTGTCCATTCGCCCCTCCCCAGGGCTCCTCTCTGGAATCCCTCATATCGGTGGGACACCGGAGGTTGAAAAACAAAACAAACCAAATTAACAACAACAGAACAACGGAGTTCTTCCATCACACAGAATGAACCCAAACTCTTTGGACGGGGCCAGACCCCCAGAAGGAAGAGACACGTCCATTTCCCATGAAGTCACCCGGAAATTTCACGAACAGGAGTGACACGATATCCAGAGACAAAAACTTGAGCAAGAGCCTCACACGCGCTCTTTTTTCATATCCCGAAGAGTTCTCCTCATGGTCTGTAGATCAGTGCTGCCATACCTATGACCCGAAACATAAGACGAGTTTTTTTTTTCAGACAACTGTCCAAACAGCCCTGGCCTACACACCCT
>NW_026753593.1:0-1340 GCF_022355385.1 Mustela nigripes
GGGAGCCTGCTTCCTCCTCTCTCTCTGCCTGCCTCTCTGCATACTTGTGATCTCTGTCTGTCAAATAAAGAAATAAATAAAATCTTTTAAAATAAGGATGTTTTATTTCTTCCATATGTACTTTTAATATATAATATATCATATACCACTATGTAATAAAAATATGCATGTATATGTACATAAGTATGTATGTATTGAAATGCTTTTGCTTTGTCCTCAGCCATCCTCCTGCTCCTTCAGTATTTACAGAGGGGTCTATATATTTCTCTTAATGTACCAAAATGCGTGCTTAGGATTCATTACAGGAAATACTCTCAATGTGCTTCCTCAATAATGCTTCCTGGGATTCACTGATTCACAGATTGATTCAGCAAGTGTGTATGGAGGCTGCACTAGAGACAAGGCTTGCACAGACCCTGGGAAGGTCACAGACACAGAGAAAAAGGTCCTATTTGGGAGCACTTGTATCCCAGAAGCACTGGTCTTCATCTTCCTTCATTTGGCATCACACCCGGATCTCATTGTCATGTCTATGACCTCAGTCCTGTGCCCTCTCTCCATTTCAAGCCCCTTCTCATGCCCCTGAACCATAGATATCCCCTGGAAATCTCAGGAAAAGAACGGATATGTCCTGACTCTAAGGCAGAAGCTCTCCACAGCAGGCAATCAGGTCAATGGGAAGTTGTAGCAGGAAGCCTGGCATCCTGAAGGCATAGCTGGTGACTTTTCTTTTCCCCTTGATTCTAGGACTGGGGAACCTGTCAGGGAGTACAGGGTGGAGGCTGAGGCTGAGGCAGAGACTGGTGCTAGGTTGTCCTGTGGAAATGATGAGAGTCCAGAACTGAAGAGAGGTTCCTGGGGCTGACTGTCGGGCTCCTGGAATACTTTGTACATTTGCATGTGGCTTCATCTACTGTGTTCTCTAAAGTATAAAAAGGAATTTCAGTAGAGGGGACAGGATGTCTCAGTGCTGCCTATTTCCTGTTCTCATCACATGTGTTGTAAGTGACCAAATATATCTGATACATCAGATACCAAAAGGCTGATTCATTTTTTTTTTTTTTTTTGGTACCAATATATCACTTTTTTTTTTAATTTTTTATTTTTTATAAACATATATTTTTATCCCCAGGGGTACAGGTCTGTGAATCACCAGGTTTACACACTTCACAGCACTCACCAAATCACATACCCTCCACAATGTCCATAATCCCACCCCCAAACCCCCTCCCCCCAGCAACCCTCAGTTTGTTTTGTGAGATTAAGAGTCACTTATGGTTTGTCTCCCTCCCAATCCCATCTTGTTTCATTTATTCTTCTTCTACCCACTTAAACCTCCA
>NW_026753594.1:0-1340 GCF_022355385.1 Mustela nigripes
TATGGATGGGTCCTGTCATTTTATCCAATCTGCAACCCTGTGCCGTTTTATGGGTGCATTTAGGCCATTCACATTGAAAGTGATTATTGATACATATGTTTTTATTGACATCGAGTTACCTTTGAAGTCTTTCATTTATAGACTGTCTCTATATTTCTGTTCAATGCTATTCTTGGGATTTTTCTTCTTTTATAGAACCCCCCTTAATATTTCCTGCAGTGTCGGCTTGGTGGTTGCATAGTCTTTTAAGCCTTGCCGGTCTTGAAAACTCTTTATCTCCCCATCCATTTTGAATGTCAGTCTTGCTGGATAAAGTTTTCTTGGCTGCATGTTCTTCTCATTTAATGCCCTGAATATATCTTGCCAGCCCTTTCTATTTTGCCAGGTCTCTGTGGACAGGTCTGACATTATTCTGATGGGCTTCCCTCTGTAAGTAAGGAGCCTCTTTACCCTGGCGGCTTTCAAGAGATTATACCTACAATTATAATTCCTCAATTTGACTATCAGGTGTCGTGATGTTTTTTTGGAATGTATAATCTTGGGTGGAGACATTTCAGCCTCTAGTACATGAACGCTGGTTCCATTTGCGAGATTGGGAAAATTTTCATGAAGGACTTGTTCCACTATATCTTCTAGACTTCTTTCTTTCTCCTCCCCTTCAGGGATTCCAATAATTCTGATGTTGGAATGTTTCATGGCATCATTTATTTCCCTGATTCTGTTTTTGTGGTTTCTAAGATGTTTGTTCCAGGCTTCCTCCTGATCCTTTCTCTCTATCTGTTTGTCTTCCAGATCACTAATTCTATTTTCTGTCTCAGTTACCCTAGCTTTGAGAGAGTTTAGATTAGATTGGAACTCATGGAGAGCATTGTGAACCTCCTCCCTAGTAGCTTTCAGTGCCACCCTAACATTGTGAACATCCTGTCTGGTCCCTTTCAGCTTGGCCCTAATCAATTCCGTTGGTCATCCATGGCTTTATCCAACCTATCTATTGCCTGGATAATTGTTAGCCTGAATTCTCTTTCCGACATATTGTCTATGTTGATAGCCATTAGCTCTGTTGCAGAAGGTCCATCCTCTGTATTTTTCTTCTGTTGGGCATTCCTCCTCCTAGTCATTTTGGTGGGAGATGACTGAACAGATGTAGCTGGATGTATCAACTGTGGTGCTGTCAAGGTGCACCCTGGAACACTACTGAGCAATCAGAATTCCCCACCCAAACGAGAGACAAAAGAAAAAGAAAAAGAAAAAAATGAGAAAAAAGAAAAGAGAGAGAGAGAGAGACAGGAAAGTAAGGGAAGATGAAAGAGAAGGTTCAGCCCAGATGGGCCCCAAGGTAA
>NW_026753595.1:0-1340 GCF_022355385.1 Mustela nigripes
CATTCTTCTTGGGGACAGGCTGGAAAGCATTTCTATCATTGCATGTATGTATGGGAAAACAAATCATCACTCTTGCCTCACACTATATCCAAAAATTAACTGGAAATAGATTGTAGACTTAAATGTAAAGGCTAAAACCATAAAACTTTCAAAAGAGAATGCAGGGGCAAATCTTCATATTCTTGGGGTAAGCATGGCTGGATCGGGCCAGGTACACTATTCCCTGGGCACCATTTTTCAATTCAGGGCACAGGAAGATTCAAGACTATTTTGGTCTTGAATCTAAGCCATGCTGACTCATCTAGCCCTCAATACCTATCACATTTGATTGAACTAGGTTCTTATCTGTTGTCAGTCTAGGTTAGAACCCAGAAGGATGATTCATTGACACCTTCCCTCATCTCTAAGAGCACAGATTCTAATATTCTTCAGTTTTCCCAGACTTGGGAAGAAGTGCCTTGCAGGGACATTGCAAAAAGGTGGATGAGAGGTTGTCTACAAAACACCCAGGTCTCTAGGAGGAAGACACCTCAGATTCACAAGGGTCCACTAGCATAACTCTTTTTCCCAAGAATATGTTCTGACCTGTTGCCAAGAACCTGTCTTTGATCTGTCTCAGGATGTCTGTGTTTAAACGCACAGAGTTAATGATTGGGTTGGTGGTTGACATGAGGGTATGGTCACTGAACAAAGGCACCCCACCTATCCTCTGCTCTCTGACTTCCTCCCTCTTCTCCCGGTCCCCTATAGCAGGTGACAAGCAGAATTAGCTCACATAAAGCTATCAAAGAACTCTCTCATTAACTTAGCCCCCAGGTGTCAAAAGAAACAGCTTAAGTTCCTGAAACATGAAACGAAGATGATGCACACCATGGGAAGCTCTAATCACATCCATTAGGGACCTAGTTGCTGAGCATATATCAAAGGAATAGGACAGAAGTGAGGAAAGATAATTATGTTTAACAAAT
This sequence comes from Mustela nigripes, assembly GCF_022355385.1. Taxonomy (NCBI): domain Eukaryota; kingdom Metazoa; phylum Chordata; class Mammalia; order Carnivora; family Mustelidae; genus Mustela; species Mustela nigripes. The sequence goes on from NW_026753595.1 coordinate 969, forward strand.
GAATTAAAACAATTATACAAGCACCCACTGAGTACAGAGCTTTGAGCTCTGCTTCAAATAGGATATGAAAAGAATCAGCTGAAAAATCATATTGCAATCAAAACTGGTCAGCACTTTCAGAGAACTTTTTTCTGCAGGATCAGAATGCAGACATTATTGGTTAGAGAAATCTAAAAGGTGCTCTCTTATCAGATATCTTGTGAACCTACAGTAAATGATTCCCAGTAACATTAAAACCCAATAATAACTGTTTCAAGACATTAAAACCCCACTTCTGATGGTCAGTGGTATTGTTTGTCATGTTTGTTGTAATTTGCAACAGCCAGCATCCTTTGGACACTCTTCCTACCTCTGAGGAATTTTCCCATGTTG
>NW_026753596.1:0-1340 GCF_022355385.1 Mustela nigripes
ATTCCAATGGCCACAACCCTACAAAGAGGATAAACCTCCAAAGTCCCTGAGGCCATCCCAATATTTGTGGCTTCTCAGGACATACAGGGGCAATCTGGGCCCATCTGAGCACCTACCGGCACTCACACCCGTAGACTCTAGTCCCCAGAGGTAAAAAGGAACGAACAGGCCCCTAGGCACCTATTGGATCCATTGCTTTGGTTTCCAGGCATCTCTCCTCAGAGGCCTGGATTTCAATAACAGCATATGTCTGTTTCTTGACTCACCCATCAGAACAAATCTCATCTACACATGGGAAACTTGTACGATGGATCTGTGTGATAGCTTATCTTTAGGAGAACCCTTCAGGGCCCCAGTGCCACCGCTTCATTCCATGGTCTCCATTGACTTGAAATCATATGAGGACACATCCACGTGAGAGTCCATTTCAACTCAGCCTACTCGGTTGCTCCCCCAGATCCAGCAGATCTAACCTGTCTTGTTGCTTGGAGACAATTGGAATGCGAGGTGGGCTACCCAGCCATCCTTCCATAGAACCCTGCTCAGAATTGTTGTCCTGGAGCCAACCAACATGTCTTAATTGTCCTCCAGAAGTTTCTTTGCAGTTGGGATTTTCTCACAACTCCCATCGTGGGAAAACCCCCATGGCCTCGTGATCCACCCCCCCTTCAAGTAGGGGTCATCAGGGTCAGAATGTCCAACCTGAGCGAACGTCTGATCCTCGCCCTCACTTCATATGCACGAGATCGCGATTCAGGTCTGTAGATTGTGCCTGCCATATCCTCAACCAGAAACCTAGGCATTGCTTGGGTTCTCAGACTTCTGTCCTCAGACTACTGGCCCACAATCCCTCTAGTTTGGCAATCCAGAACTACAATGCAGCACTCTCCCTGTCCTTCAGAATAAAAAACATTGCCATCTGGGGCTACCCAGAAACTCCAAATGAGGATCCACCTGCACGCCATTCGGCTGTACCCCAAATATATAGGCTCACCTGGGCACTAATGCCCTTTCTGACACAGCCTGAGACTGCACCTCCTCGTGCCACCCAGACAGCTGGCCGCACACTGAGCACATCGGACCCGCCATGGCCTTAGGTCATCATCTCTTCCCTACCTCAGTTTTCAGACTTCAGAAACTAGACCTTATCTCCAATCACTGCCCAGGGGTGACTGTGATGCAGAAATCAGAACTCTTCCTTACCCATGGCAAGAAACCTTGTGGTTGGCATGTTGTCCAACGTTCAGTGTAGGAGAAACCAGCATTCACCCTGAGGCCCCCCCCATTTTGAGTGCGACGAGGGCATAAACACGCATTGTGACCCTCAGCGTGAGTCCTCC
>NW_026753597.1:0-1340 GCF_022355385.1 Mustela nigripes
GACGACCCTCTGCGCGCAGTAAAGTGACACCGCGCCACGCCCTCACCTGGAGCGGGAAGCGCGGGGCCGAGAGCTCGCGCAGGGGTGTCGGGGCCCAGCCTCCCGCGACCCCCGGGGGCACCGGGACCACCCCGGACGCCGCGCCGCACCCGGGTCCCCACGGGGTCAGGCCGGGGACGGCGCCACGCCAGGTGCCCCCTCCCCCCCGCCAGCGGGCGCGCTAGCCCCCATCGTTGGGCACCCCCACGCGCGCCTGCTGAGGACCCCCTTCCCTCGGCCTGCGCGGTGGCCCTGCCGCTTTTGTTCTGGACTTGGGATCCCAGGTGGAAACTAGTCCCTCAGACCTCCCTGGCAGCAAGGAGCGCAGAGAGGGATTCTCGGTTTTTCCGCCCTGGCTCTTCCTCTCTCCCTATTCACATGCCTTCTGGAGTCCCTTTCCTCTCCTCATTTTCACTTTTATTAAATGGTTTTGTTCTGCATGTTGACCCGCAGAGCTATTTCATGAACGAATATACACAAAACCGAGTGGGAGCCCACCTGTGAGAGCCCACCTGTAGAGGCCTTTCATTAGAATGGTCTCTGGTTCTAGCCTCAGTTCAGAATACTGCGTGTACCTGAGGACCGAGTCCAGACGTTTCTTTCATCTCTGACTTGAATTTGAAATCCTCCTCACACTTCAGCTTCCAGGATTTCTCCCGGCCTTGCTCTCCCACTGTCTTGGTGGGGATCCGCCATGAGTGTTGAACACAGGAATGATGAATGATATATACCCCCAGATCGCTGGGGCTTTTTCTTGTTTTGCTGAGGTTGGAAAGGCTTGGGAGAGACCCCATGTATGCAGATACAGAGCTGCATGCAATTGCTTAGATAAAAGTGTTCCCCACTTAATTGCTTGGGTATTGAGCATTTCACCCTTAACCTGTGGCTTGAGCAGTTAAGAGGAGACAATCTGGAGGTGAATCAGAAGATGGCTAAATCCGGGGCGTCTGGGTGGCTCAGTGGGTTAAGCCACTGCCTTCGGCTCAGGTTGTGATCTCAAGGTCCTGGGATCGAGTCCCGCGTTGGGCTCTCTGCTCAGCGGGGAGCCTGCTTCCTCCTCTCTCTCTCTCTCTCTCTCTCTCTGCCTGCCTCTCTGCCTACTTGTGATCTCTCTGTCAAATAAATAAATAAAATCTTTAAAAAAAAAAAAAAGAAGAAGATGGCTGAATCCACATGGTGGTGGGCTGGGTTTGGGAGATTTTCCTGGAGATTCAAAAGAAAGATCTAAATTCTTCCAGTGGGGAGTGGTAAACTTTTTATCGATGGGAGATGGAAAATAAATTGTCTGGTTAACCTTTCCC
>NW_026753598.1:0-1340 GCF_022355385.1 Mustela nigripes
GACTGCCCTTTTTTGTCCCGGGCGACCTATACTATTGGGATGGCCTCAGGGACTTTTGAGGGTTCTCCAAATTTGTACGAATTTGGACAATGGAATGGGCAGAATTCCCATGGATTAGGTAGGCACAGTCCTAATGTGTGGCTTCAGGGTCCCCAGCCTGGAGGGTATGTGGCCCAGGACTTTGAGGACAGAAGTCTGAAAACACAAACTCAGCTTATGTTTGGGGACGTATGTATGGCAGGCCCGATCTACAAACCATGAGAAGACATCTTCAGGATATGCAGAAAGTGCAAGTCTGAGGAAATTGCTCAGACTTTTGTCTCTGGAATTTGTATCAGCGATGGCCGTGGAATGTCGAGGAGGCCTCATGGGCCATGGACGAATCTTGCTCTCCGTGGATTTGGCCCGATCCCAATTGCTTTTCGTCAATCTGTGGGATTCGAGGACTCCTTTCAGGTTTGTTACCTCAGGTGTCCCACCAAAAGAGGAATTCCAAAGCAGAGCCCTGGGGAAGAGTGAAGGAACAACACTAACTATGGTTAAAAATTGGGGCCTAGGGGCATGGCAAGTCCAATATGCTGTCTCTCCATCCAGCCACTCAGAGGCCTTACCTGAGGACTGGGCTCAGGCTGAGGGTCACAATGTGTGTTTGTGACGAATGTGGCCCGCAAGCATGGGTGGGGCCTCATTTGCCACACTGGTTTCAACGACACTGAACCTTGGACAACATGCCAACCACAAGGTTTCTTGCCATGGGGAAAGAGTTCTGATTTCTGCATCATTTTCAAACCCGGGCTTTGATTGGAGATAAGGTCTAGGTTCTGAAGCCTGAGAACCGTGGTTGAGAAGAGATGACGACGTACGGCCATGGCGGGTCCGATGTGCTCAGTGTGCGGCCAGCTGTCTGGGTGGGGCCCGGAGGTCCAGGATCAGGCTGTGTCAGAAAGTGCATTAGTGCCCAGGTCAGCCTATATATTTGGGGTACAGCTGAATGGCGTGCTGGTTGATCCTCATTGGGGGTTTCTGGGTAGCCCCAAAGGGCAATGTTTTACTTCTGGAGGGAAGGCAGAGTGCTGCATTGTAGTTCTGGATTGCTAAACTGGAGGGCTGTGGGCCAGTAGTCTGAGGACGGAAGTCTGAGAACCCAAGCTAGGCCTAGGTTTATGGTTGAGGATATGGCAGGCACAATCTACAGACCTGAATCGAGATCTCGTGCATCTGAAGTCACAGCGAGGATCAGAGTTCACTCAGGTTGGACATTCTGTCCCTGATGGCCCCTTCTTGAAGGGGGGGGTGGATCACGAGGCCAAGGGGGTTTTCCCACGATGGGAGTTGTGAGA
>NW_026753599.1:0-1340 GCF_022355385.1 Mustela nigripes
CTGAGTTGTTGTAATGTAAGGACCTATTTTATATTTTTATATTTTAGTAAGAGGCATTCATTGAGGTTAACCCTTAAACTGTCCTTGCTCCCCTTCCCCCAGGGGATTCACTTAAAAACAAGTCCTGGAAATCAGCTCCAGGAAACAAGCCCATATACAAGGGTGGGTCAGGCCAGGTGGAGACATCAATTAGCGGGAGGGGGGCGGCGGTGTTTGCATATTGTCTCCCTAGATACTAAGGAGTATGTGCCACTCCTCTGCCCTTTGGGAACCTTTTTGGCACCAATCCTATTCAAGGTGTATTAGGCTGGGTCAAATGTCTATACTAGGGTAAATTGAACCTCAATTGGTCACCTAGCCTCACTCTGGAGTTTCCTGTGTGTGTTAAAATCTCATTGCTCACCTGTGCATGGCCAGGCCTGACTGCATGGCCTTTGCCCTTAAAAGCTAGACTGTGAAACAGCGAAGGGTTGTCTTATCTCATAAGAGGTGTGGTCCCGAACGTTCGGTTAGATTCTTGATGCTTGGCATGAAATAAAGCTTTGCTTGACCTTCGCTTTACATCAGTCTCGCTCGTTTAATCACAGACCAATTATTGGGGCATAACAGTATTAATCTTATAGTTATAAGTCCACAATGCATCCATCATCCATTCTACCCCTTAACATTCCCCTTTGGACAGACCCATCATCTAGAACAAGCCTTATTTTATAGTGCCTTGTAGGAGATTTTTGCTACTGCCTAAATTGCCTACTTTTCTCTCACCATTACCAGGGGAATTGGGTCCACTGAAACAAAGGGGTAGTGTAAGAAATAACAACATCCATAAATCTCTTTAAATAATAAAGTATAAGATAGTGATACCTTTTTTTTCTGCCACATAACCAATTCTTGCAAGAATAAGGTCATATAAGAGAATTTACAACACATGCTAGCATTATCCTACTGGACCCAGATCATTTGTATGTTTCTCTGTCTCTGAGAAATGTAGTTATTTACATGACTGAAACCTACAAATTATTTGATATGACTACTAATATCACCTATATTATTTTAAATCCTGTTTAAGGCTTCTGAAATACATAGGTTTTGTAAACACTTATTAAGCATCTTGTATATATCAAACACTTTAAAAATCTCTGCTTTAAAAAAAAAAAAAAAAAACTCTACCTCAATGGAACTTTGAGTCTGAAAAAGATACAGGCAATATACAAGGCAAGAGATAGAATAATTACATATTTGATTATATACTCCGAGGATGTCACATTAAATTGATAGGAAAATGATGTGAAAAATCTGGATTTCTTGTCAAAATTTTTTGCCTTAAAAAGAAATTGATA
>NW_026753600.1:0-1340 GCF_022355385.1 Mustela nigripes
CCTTTATCTGACAAGACATTTGCAAATATCTTCTTCCATTCTGTCAGTTGTCTTTTGGTTTAGTCGATAGTTTCCTTTGCTGTGCAAAAGCTTTTTACCATCATGAAGTCTCAATAGTTCATTTTTGTCTTTGTTTCCTCTGCTTCCTGTCACTTTAATTTTGCATCCCCTGAATTTTATATACATGGAAACAGGATGTACACTCTGTACAGTATGGCTTTTTTACTCACCATAATAATTTTCAGGTTCAACTTTATTGTGTGCATCAATAGTCTGTTGCTTTTTGTTGTTGAGTAATATTCCATCATATGGATACACTAAAATTTGTTCATCCATTCACCTTTTGATGAGCACTTCAGTTTTGTCCAGTTTGCTTTTCTAGATTAAGCTGCTGTGAATAGTCATGTCCACATCTTTGTATGGACATATGCCTTCATTTCTCTGAAAATAGAAAACCTACACAGAATGGGAAACATACCTTTTTAAGAAACTGCCAAATTATTTTTCCTAGTGGTTGTACCATTTTACACGTCTATCAGCAGACTCGGGACAGTTGCAGTTGCTTCACATCCTTGCCAAAACTTGGTGCGGTCAGACATTTTAATGTTAATTGTACTTGTAGATTTTTTAGTCGTGTCTCAATCCGATTTTCGTTTCCCTTTCCTTAATGACTAATGATGTGGCACATCTTTTCATGCAATATATTTGCCATTGTAAGACCTTCTTTGGGGAAGTGGCTGATGGAGATGAAAAACTGGATTGTCTTAAAATAGAGTTCTAAGAATTGTTTATATATTCTAGATACAAGTCTTCTTCAGATATATGTTTTATAAACATCTTCTCCCACTTTATGTCTCATGGAGGATTTTTGAGAATGAAGAAGTTATAGCTTGAAGGGTAGATGGTACTCCCAGTCTGGTGTAATTCATTCTAGAGTCTCTGGTCCTTTAGTAGCTGCTTCTGCTGCCAGACCTTCCTCCAATTCTCGCTCATCACAGTGACATGGAAACATCAAGTCATCTCCATTTAAAAACTGCAGGTCAGGTATGACCTTCACTGCCCACACTCCATCTCATTTGAAGCAATGGTGCCACATTTCCACAATTTTCTTCCTTGTTTGGTAACACATAGGGAATATTTTTTTCCTCATATATACACTGTATGTTTTAAATACATGCAATGTTGTCAGTTATAGCTCAGTTGAAAAAAAAAAAAAAAAGCTTCCTGTAGCAGTTATGATAGCTGCATAACACATGACCCCAAATCTTACAGTCCAAATAAACACCCTTTTTTTATTGCTCAGAAGCCTACAGTTCTGCTGATAGGAGGCAAGCTCCACT
>NW_026753601.1:0-1340 GCF_022355385.1 Mustela nigripes
CTGGGGAGATCCATGTATATTATGAGTGGAGGTAGATGCTCAGCTGATGTCAGACCGCCCTTGTTTGTCCCGGGCGACCTACACTTTTGGGATGGCCTCAGGGACTTTGGAGTGTTCTCCTAATTTGTACGGTTTGGGACAATGGAATGGGCAGAATTCCCATGGATTGGGTAGGCACGGTCCTATTGTGTGGCTCCAGGGGCCCCAGGCTTGAGCGTGTGTGGCCCAGGACTTTGAGGACAGAATTCTGAAAACACAAACTCTGCTTAGATTTGGGGATGTAGGTATGGCAGGCCCGATCTACAAACCATGAGAAAAACTCTGGAGGATATGAAGAAAGATCGAGTCTGAGGCGCTTGCTCAGGCTTTTGTCTCTGGATTTTGTATCCGCGATGGCCGTGGAATGTCGGGGAGGCCTCATGGGCCATGGACGAATCTTGCTCTCTGTGGATCTGGTGCGATCCCAATGGTTTTTCGTCAATCTGTGGGATGGGAGGACTCCTTTCAGGTTTGTTACCTCAGTTGTCCCACCAAAAGAGGAATTCCAAAGCAGAGCCCTGGGGAAGAGTGAAGTGACAGCCCGGACTATGGTTAAAAATTGGGGCCTAGGGGCATGGCAAGCCCAATATGCTGTCTCTTCATCCGGCCACTTAGAGGCCTTACATGAGGACTGGGCTCAGGCTGAGGGTCACAATGTGTGTTTGTGACCAATGTGGCCCGCAAGCATGGATGGGGCCTCATGGGCCACACTGGTTTCAACTACCCTGAACGTTGGACAACATGCCAACCACAAGGTTTCTTGCCATGGGGAAGGAGTTCTGATTTCTGCATCATTTTCAACCCTGGGCAGTGATTGGAGATAAGGTCTAGGTTCTGAAGCCTGAAAACCGAGGTTGGGAAGAGATGAAGACCTAAGGCCATGGCGGCTCCGATGTGCTCAGCGTGTGGCCAGCTGTCTGGGTGGCCCCAGGAGGTCCATGCTCAGGCTGTGTCAGAAAGGGCATTAGTGTTCAGGTCAGCCTATATATTTGGGGTACGGCCACATGGCGTGCAGGTGGATTCTCATTTGGGGTTTCTGGGTAGCCCCAGAGGGCAATGCTTTTCTTCTGGAGGGCAGGCAGGGTGCTGCATTGTAGTTCTGGATTGCCAAACTGGAGGGCTTGTGGGCCAGTAGTCTGAGGAAGGAAATCCGAGAACACAACCTAGGCCTAGGTTTCTGGGTGAGGATATGGCAGGCACAATACACAGACCTGAATTGAGATCTCGTGCATCTGAAGTCAGGGCGAGGATCAGACGATCGCTCAGGTCGGACGTTCTGTTCCTGATGGCCCCTTCATGAA
>NW_026753602.1:0-1339 GCF_022355385.1 Mustela nigripes
GGACGTGGGGCCACTAGGAGGAGAGGCCAGGATACTCCCGTCCCTGCCTGCGGCCTTGCTGGAAGTGCTGTAGCCATCTGATCTGGACCTCTTCCTGCTCATGTTCCTGGGGATGTGACTGAAGGGAGTTAAACTCGGGGCTCCCGACACAGGAAGTTTTGTCGTGCCGGCTCAAGCAGTCCCTGACCAGGTGCTCTGGCATGGGCGGCCTCCTGTGTTCAGGCCCAGGCTTGCCCTGGATCCCTACGGGCCATTTGGGGCCCTGCTTGTTGCTGCTGTGATGCAGAGAGCCCCTAATCTGGAGCACAGACCCGCAACATTATCTCCTCTCCCCAAAACTGTTGGTACTGCCGAAAGCCCCATGCTGATGGGGGCTGGCATTGTGGTGCCAGTTGGCGGGCCGGGGTGTTGGCTGTTGTGCCCAGCATGGGACACAGTGCTGGGCAACTGGGGGGCCGCTTTCAAGCCAGGGGCAGCAGCTGCGCCAGGGGCGAGTACAGCAGAGGAGGTTACCGAGCCTGGCTGGGCACTGGCTCGGGTCCCCCGGGATGCAGATGCGGGTAAGGGAACCACATAACCTACCTGGTTGCCACTGCCCAAGTACAGCTGGACTACTGCCGTGCTCAGGGCCTGGAGTGGGTCTGGAGCCTGAGCTGCCGATTGTCCATGCGTGGGAGAGATTTGAAGGGTGCTGGCTCTGGACCACTGCCCACCAACAGCCCTGAGTAGGGCCTAGGCAATGGATCCTGGGTTGCCCCTACCTCCAGGCAGTGCAGGTAGCCCCGTCGGTTCCTTGACTGAAGCTGTGATGTTCCCGGACGGCATTGAGAGGGCCTGGGTAGATGCGACTTTGCTCCTACTGCAGCCAGGGTGAGACCCCAAGAGGAGAGGCTGGGAAGAACGGGAGCCGTCCCTGGAGGTGACCTGGGAGTCAGAGGCTGGCAGGGGAGCAGCCACTCTAGCAGGCAGGGTCAAGGCACTGGATGGGCTAGCTGGGCCACAGCTGCAGGTGGCCTCTGTGTCCCCTCGAAGAGCATCTTGGATGTGCTGGAAAGCAGCTTTTTTTTCCCGGTCCAGGTCCTCAACAGTCACTCGAATCCCCGGCTCAGGGGGTGATGGCAGCCTCAGAGGTTCCCCTCGCCTGTGTGGCAGCAGAGGAAACTTGCGTTTTCGAGGCCTGGAACAGGCAGCTGGGGATGAATAGTTCCTCTGCGCTGCCTTCTGCCCCATGGTGGTATCGGCAGCCTTTTCCGGCTGGTTCTTTTGGCAAAGTCCAGGCTCTCCGGCAGGACACAAGGGGCTCTCTTGGCTGACTTTTATGGGGGACCTCGGGGGCTGC
>NW_026753603.1:0-1339 GCF_022355385.1 Mustela nigripes
GGGTGTCCCCCCAGGCTTTTACCGGAATTCTGCCAAGCCACCGGATGCATGCTGTCAACTCATGAGGAGATCCGGCCTCAGCCCCATCAGATCAGATCTGCCATGCCCCTAGGCCCTAAACCTAACTGTAGTTTGGGTTTACAGGCTTCATTCACAAGAGGCCTGGCCCATAAGCCGCCCAGATTAAGGACCCATGAGTGACAACCCATGACTCTGACTGCTACACGGGAGGAAACCTTGCAGTTTGGAGCTGCCCTGAACCCTCAGAGGGGGAGAAATCTGCATGCCCCTCTGAAGTCACCCCCCACCATCACCAGCCCACCTGGCCAAAACCCAAATTCGGCCATACTGATGGACGCTGTCCTCAATGCAGTCCAGAGGGAGCCTGCCTCAGCACCAGCAGATCAGTCGTGCATTTCCCCTAGGCCTTAAGCCTCACCCTAGTTTGGGTTTTTGGGCTTCCATTCTGAGGGCCCTGACTCCAAAGTCCGCCAGATAAAGGACCCCTGAACAACATTCTAAGATTCTGCCGGTAACACCGTATGAAACAGTGTGTATTGAGCTGCACCAAATCCTCGGTGACCCCTGGCCATAAAGCCAGATTCTGCCACAGTGCTGGACAAATGCCCTCAAATCAGCCCCGAGGGGAGCCCACCTCAGTGCCAACAGATTGGGCCTGTAATGCCTCTAGGCTCTAACCCTAACCCTACTTTGGGTTTTTAGGTCTCCATTCTGAGGGGCCTGGCTTCCAAGAGTCCCAGATAAAGGACCCCTGAGAAACACTCCAAAACTATCCACACACTAGAAACCCATGGTGTTTGGAGCTGCGCCAAACCCTCAGAAGGGGAGAAACTGGCTGCCACCCTAAAGCCACCCCAACCATCAGCAACCCTCTGGCCATAAAGCCGGATTCTGATGCAGTGCTGGACAAATGCCCTCAACTCATGCCTGAGCGGAGCCCATCTCAGCACTTCCAGATCAGACCTGCCATGGCCCTAGGCCCTGACCCTAACCCTAGGTAGGGTGTACAGGCTTCTGTGCTGAGGGCTGTCTCCCAAGCATGCCAGACGGGGGATGCCTGAGACTCCCACCACCACTCCGCCGGCCTCCTAGGATGAAATGGTGCCATTTGAAGTTGCACAAAAACCTCAGAGTGGGAGAAACAGGCATGCCCCCCAAGGCCACCCCCAGCATCTGCACACACCCTGGAACCAAAGCCAGACTCCGACCCTTCCACCTGACACCCGCCCTCAATTGGGGATTAATTAGGATGAATCCTAATCCTAACCCTAGTTTGGATTTTCAGGCTTCCATCTCAAGAGGCCAACATGGCGAGAAA
>NW_026753604.1:0-1339 GCF_022355385.1 Mustela nigripes
CCTCTAGGCTTGTGGTATGTTGTTATAGCACCCCTAGAAAACTAATAAAACCTTGTTAAAGGAAAGAAACCAACCATAAACCCATGGGGAATTGGAAAAGAAAAAAAAATTCTATCCATCTAACTATCAATATCTAACTCTTGAAAACACTGAAAAGGAACACACATTTGTGAACCCCGTGAAAAGGAAAACTAGCAAACAAAAGAAAATGAGCCCCAGGATTCACTCAGCATTTCAGCTGGAAGAGATTTATCTGATATGAGAGTCGCTACACCAGCCTTCTTCTGAGGCCCACTGGCATGGAAGGTGCTTCTCCATTCCTTCACTTTCAGTCTGGGCGTAACTTTAGGTTCAAAATGGGTATCTTGTAGACAACATGTGGATGGGTCTTGTCGTTTTATCCAATCTGCAAACCTGTGCCATTTTATGGGCGCGTTTTGGCACTTCACATTGAGAGTGATTATGGAGAGATACGTTTTTATTGACATCATGTTACCTTTGAAGTCTTTCTTTCTGTAGATTGTCTCTATATCTCTGCTCAATGCTATTCTTAGTAATTTTCCACTTTTATAAACACCCCCTTAATATTTCCTGCAGTGCTGGCTGGGTTGTTGCATAGTCTTTTAAGCCTTGCTGGTCTTGGAACTCTTTATCTCTCCATCCATTTTGAATGTCAGTCTTGCTGGATAAAGTATTCTTGGCTGCATGTTCTTCTCATTTAGTGCCCTGAATATATCTTGCCAGCCCTTTCTGGCTTGCCAGGTCTCTGTAGACAGGTCTGAAGTTATTCTGATGGGCTTTCCTCTGTATGTAAGGATCTTCTTTGTCCTAGCTGCTTTAAAGAGGTTCTGCGTACAATTATAATTCTTTATTCTTACTATTAGGTGTCTTGAGGACCTTTGAGAATCTGTAATCTTGGGGTGAAACCTTTCGGCCTGTAGTACATGAACGCTGATTCCATTTGCGTGATTTGGAAAATATTCATGAAGAACTTTTTCTACTATATCTTCTAGAATTCTTTCTTTCTCCTCCCCTTCAGGGATTTCAATAATTCTGACTTTGGAATGTTTCATGGCATCATTTATTTCCCTGATTCTCTTTTTATGACTTCTAAGCTGTTTGTTCCAGGCTTCCTCCTGATCCTTTCTCTCTATATGTTTGTCCTCCTGATCACTAAGTTACTCTAGCGTTGAGAGAATTTAGATTAGATTGGAAATCATTGAGAGCATTGTGAAGCTCATCCCTGGTAGCTTTCAGCTCTTCCCTAATATTGAAATCATGATCTCTGGTCGTTTTCAGTTAGGCCCTAATCAATTCTGTTTGGTCACCCATGGCTTTC
>NW_026753605.1:0-1339 GCF_022355385.1 Mustela nigripes
GTCTGAAAACACAAACTCGTCTTGTGTTTTGGGTCATAGGTATGGCAGGACTGATCTACAGACCATGAGGAGAACACTTCGGGATATGAAAAAAGGGCGAGTGTGAGGCTCTTGCTCTAGTTTTTGTCTCTGGATATCGTGTCACTCATGGTCGTGAAATTTCCGGGTGACTTCATGGGAAAGGGAGTAGTCTTACTCATTGGGGGTTTGGCCCCGTCCAAAGAGTTTGGGGCCATTCTGTGGGATGGAAGACGTCCGTTCTTCTGTTGTTGTTGATTTGCTTTGTTTTGTTTTTCAACCTCAGGTGTCCCACCAAATGAGGGATTCCAGAGTACAGCTTGGGGAGGGGCGACCGGACAACCAGAAATCTGTTTATAAATTGGGGCCTAGGGATATGTCAAGCCCATTATGACATCTAATGGTCCAGCCACTGAGAGGAAGTACTAGAGGACAGGACTCACGCTGAGTGTCACAATGCGTGTTTATGCCCTTGTCGCACTCAAGAATGGGCGGGGCCTCAGGGTGAGCGCTGCTTTCTCCTACACTGAACGTTGGACAACATGCCAACCACAAGGTTTCTTGCCATGGGTAAGGAAAAGTTCTGATTTCTGCATCAGAGTCACCCCTGGGCAGTGATTGGAGATAAGGTCTAGGTTCTGAGGCCTGAAAACTGAGGTAGGGAAGAGATGATGACCTAAGGCCATGGCGGGTTTGATGTGCTCAGTGTGCGGTCAGCTGTCTGGGTGTTGGTCACGACGTCCGGGCTCAGGTTGTCAGACAGTGCATTAGTACCCAGGTTAGACTATATATTTTGGGTTCATTCGAGTGCCTTGAAGGTTCTTATCTGAAGATCTCTTCAGGATATTTAGAATGAGCGATTCTGAGGCGCGTGCTCAGGCTTTTGTGTCTGGATTTTGTAACAGCGATGGCCGTGGAGTGTTGGGGAGGCCTCATGGGCCATGGACGGTTCTTGCTCTCTGTGGATTTGGCCCGATCCCAATTGTTTTTCGTCAATCTGTGGGATGGGAGGACTCCTTTCAGGTTTGTTACCTCAGGTGTCCCACCAAAAGAGGAATTCCAGAGCAGATCCCTGGGGAAGTGCAACGGGACAAGAAGAACTACGTTTAAAAATTGGGGCCTAGGGGCATGGAAGCCCGATATGCTGTCTCTCTATCCAACCACTGAGAGCCCTTACCTGAGGACGGGGCTCAGGCTGAGGGTCACAATGTGTGTTTGTGACCAATGTGGCCGGCAATCATGGGCGGGGCCTCTTGGGCCACACTGGTTTCAACGACACTGAACCTTGGACAACATGCCAACCTTGTGGTTGGCATGTTGT
>NW_026753606.1:0-1339 GCF_022355385.1 Mustela nigripes
CATTTTCATCACTTTCTTTCAAGGATTGTTATTTCTTTGACTTTTTCCATATCTCACTCTGAAGTCCACTTATATGACATTTAAAACATAATCTTATACTTTTAGCCATTTAAATAACAGAATTGTATAGAATTCACTATTATGAAGAGTGGTGTGATAGAAAATGGTTATCTGTTGAATGTTCAGAGCAACAACAAAAAGTAGCCTTAATTTGTAACATTCGTTTGCTTCCACGGGGATGGGAGGAGCCCCAGGCAGCAGTGCAGCAACAGTGGGGGGTGGGCATGGTGGGCGGGACCATCGTGGGCGCTAAGGGGGCAGGGCAGCGAAACGCCGCAGAGGCCTGGGGCACAGGGCCGCATCCGATCTGCGGCAGCTGAGGTAAGCGGGGCAGGGTGAGGCGCACAGCAGGGTGGCAGGGTGCATGTGGCTGTAGCAATGTGGAGGAGGCGCGGGGAGGGGGGCGGATATTCAGGGCAGAAGTAGCGGTAACATGCCTGGCAGCGGGGAGGCAACGGAGCAGGGGGGAGGGGGAAGCCATCAGGCAGTAGTGGGGGGTTGGGGGCGGGACAAGCCGGGCGTTAGCGGTCAACAACGTCCGGGCATGGTGGCCTGGGCTGCATGAGCCGGAGCGGTTTGCAGCCAGGAGAGAACTTTGAGGTAGGGGGCCGGGATCACGGAGGAGGGAGCAGGGGTCACCAGAGGCGGGGAAGGGGGCAGGCAGTAGTCGTACAGGGAGGGGGAGGGAGCTGCGTGGCACCCGAGTGGGGCAGCCATGTGGCACCTCTGGGGGATGGGTAGAATCTAGGCAGCAGAGGGGTGAGGGGATGGGAGGAGCCCCAGGCAGCAGCGCAGCAACGGCGGGGGCGGGTGTGGTGGGCGGGACCATCGTGCACGCCAAGGGGGCAGGGCAACGAAACGCCGCAGAGGCCTGAGGCACAGGGCCGCAGCGGATGGGCGGCAGCTGAGGTAAGCCGGGCAGGGTGAGGGGCACAGCAGGGTGGCAGGGTGCATGTGGGCTGTAGCAATGTGGAGGAGGCGCGGGGAGGGGGGCGGATATTCAGGGCGGAAGTAGCGGTAACTTGCCTGGCAGCGGGAGGCAACGGAGCAGGGTGGAGGGGGAAGCCGTCAGGCAGTAGGGGGGGGTGGGGGGCGGGACAAGCAGAGCATTAGCGCAGCGTCAATGTCAGAGCGTGGTGGGCCGGGCTGCATGAGCCTGAGGGGTTTGCAACTGGGAGGCAATACTGAGGTTGGGGGCCGGGATCACGGAGGAGGGAGCAGGGCTCACCAGAGGCGGGGAAGGGAACATACAGTAGTGGCACAGGGAGGGGTGGGAGCT
>NW_026753607.1:0-1339 GCF_022355385.1 Mustela nigripes
GTTGCTTGGAGACAATTGGAATGCGAGGTGGGCTACCCAGCCATCCATCCTTAGAACCCTGCTCGGAATCGTTGTCCTGGAGCCAAACAACAGGTCTCAAAAGACCTGCAGAAGAATCTTTGCAGTTGGGAGCTTCTCACAACACCCATCGTGTGAAAACCCCTTGGCCTCGTGATCCACCGCCCCCTTCAAGAAGGGGCCATCAGGGAAAGAATGTCCAACCTGAGGGATAGTCTGATCCTCGCCCTGACTTCAGATGCACGAGATCTCGATTCAGGTCTGGAGATTGTGCATGCCATATCCTAACCCAGAAACCTAGGCCTAGCTTGGGTTCTCAGACTTCCGTCCTCAGACTACTGGCCAACAAGCCCTCTAGGATGGCAATCCAGAACTACAATGCAGCACTCTGCCTGTCCTCCAGAAGAAAAACATTACCCTCTGGGGCTACCCAGAAAACGCTAATGAGGATCAACCTGCAGGGCATTCGGCTGTACCCCAAATATATAGGCTGTCCTGGGCACTAATGCACTTTATGAAACAGCCTGAGCCTGGACCTCCTGGCCCCACCCAGACAGCTGGCCGCACACTGAGCACATCGGACCCGTCATGGCCTTAGTTCATAATCTCTTCTCAACCTCGGTTTTCAGGCTTCAGAACCTAGACCTTATCTCCAATCACCGCCCGGGTTAGAAAATGATGCAGCCATCAGAACTCTTTCCCCATAGCAAGAAACCTTGTGGTTGGCATGTTGTCCAAGGTTCGGTGTAGTTGAAACCAGTGTGGCCCATGAGGCCCCGCCCATGCTTGTGGGCCACATTGGTCACAAACACACATTGTGACCCTGAGCCTGAGCCCAGTCCTCAGGTAAGGCTTCTCAGAGGCTGGATGGAGAGACAGCATAATGGGCTTGCCATGCCCCTAGGCCCCAATTTTTAACCATAGTTCGGGTTGTCCCTTCACTCTTCCCCAGGTCTCTGCTTTGGAATTCTCTTTAGGTGGGACACCTGAGGTAACAAACCTGAATGGAGTCCTCCCATCCCACAGCTTGACGAAAAACAATTGGGATCGGGCCAAATCCACAGAGAGCAAGATTCGTCCATGGCCCATGAGGACTCCGCGGCATACCACGACCATTGCTGATACAAAATCCAGAGACAAAAGCCTGAGCACGCCCCTCAGACTCGCTCATTCTTCATATCCTGAAGAGTTTTCAGATAAGAACCTACACGGCACTCTAAGGCACCCAAAATGTATAGTCTAACCTGGACATAATGCACTGTCTGACAACCTGAGCCCGGACCTCGTGACCAACACCCAGACAGCTGACCGCACACTGAGC
>NW_026753608.1:0-1339 GCF_022355385.1 Mustela nigripes
AGCTGATCTCCGGCTAGCTGAAGCAGTCTCAGCTTGCTACTTCTCCTCCATCTTGACTCCTCCCCCCTAGATCACATTTTCTGATTACTTCCATGTAGTACAACACTTTCCTGCTGGCATCCTTCAAAACATACTGTTTCTTAGAGGAATTTCTTTAATAATAAATAAATAGGAATTTATTTAATTTTATACATATATAAAATAAATAGGAATTTATTTAAATTTATAAATATATAAAATAAATAGGAATTTATTTAAATTTATTTAAATATTGCACACTGTTTCATTGTTCATAAATAAAGTGATGATATTATAGCCATTAGTGGGTAGCACTGATATATCACTTTCTTTTTACTACTCAGTGCATTCTCTTTACAAAAAATAGATATATATTTTAAAATAATTTGAATCTGAGGCAAACTTTTATAAAACCCTATACAGTAAAGTTTATCTTTTTAAGTAATCTCAATTATCTTCCTCAATTGTGATAGTATATCCTTCTATCTAGGCCAGATATTGTATGAGGGATTTGAAGAGACACACTTTTCTAAATTTCACTTTTCTCATCTGCAAAATGCTTATCAGGATCCTACAATAAAATACACTTACAATTTTTTGATGAAAATTTTTTTATTTTAAGATTTTATTTCTTTATCAGAGAGAGTGGGCAAGAGAGCAAGCACAGGCAGGCAGAATGGCAGGCAGAGGCAGAGAGAGAAGCAGGCTCCCGGCCGAGCAAGGAGCCTGATGCGGGACTCGGATCCCAGGACGCTGGGAAAATGACCTGAGCCAAAGGCAGCTGCTTAACCAACTAAGCCACCCAGGCATCCATTTTGATGAAAATTTAATCTGTATAAACAATATATTTGCTGTAATACGTGGTTCATGGAAAACATCTTATTTATTATAAACAACAACAGTATTAGAAATTAAGTGTGTCTATAATATTTAAAGTTTTAACACATAATTCCAGTGCTTTGCTTTGTTTTCTCAAATCCCTTTACCACTATCACTGACAGAGTCAAATGTACCTTTTCTACTAGTAGCCAGCTCTTTGTCTTTTGTCAGAAAGATGCCCTTGTGAATTATTTATAATAGAGATATTAGCAATAATAATAATAATAATAAGTAGCAATGAAAATGTTAAAAAAAGTTTTCTTAACTAATTAGGGTTCTTAGACATCAATTAGAGGAACCACCTCTGGCAAGCAAATTAATCTGCAAAACATTCCCAGAATTAACAAGTCAGTCAGATACAGGATTGTCCGTAGACTGAAAGGTGAAGCAAAAGGACTAGGTTTGGAAAATAGGTAAGGGCAGTGAAAAAAATGATCAAATT
>NW_026753609.1:0-1339 GCF_022355385.1 Mustela nigripes
GTTGTCCTGGGGCCAACCAACAGGTCTCAATTGTCCTGCAGAAGAATATTTGCAGTTGGGAGCTTCTCACAACTCCCATCGTGGGAAAACCCGCATGGCCTCGTGATCCACGCCCCCCTTCAAGAAGGGGCCATTAGGGACAGAATGTCCAACCTGAGCGATCGTCTGATCCTCGCCCTGACTTCAGATGCACGAGATCTAGATTCAGGTCTCACCCAGAAACCTAGGCCGAGCTTGGGTTCTCAGACTTCCGTCCTCAGACTACTGGCCCTCAAGCCCTCCAGTTTGGCAATCCAGAACTACAGTGCAGCACTCTGCCTGCCCTCCAGAGGAAAACATTGCCATCTGGGGCTACCCGTATACCCCAAATGAGATTCAACATGCACGCCATTCGGCTGTACCCCAAATATATAGGTTGACATGCGCACTAATGCCCTTTCTGAGACAGCCTGAGTCTGGACCTCCTGGCCCCACCCAGACAGCTGGCCGCACACTGAGCTCTTATGACCTGCCATGGCCTTAGGTCTTCATCTCTTCTCAATCTCGGGTTTCAGGCTTCAGAACCTAGACATTATCTCCAATCACGGCCCGGGTTTGAAAATGATGCAGAAATCAAAACGCTTTCCCCATGGCAAGATACCTTGTGGTTGGCATGTTGTCCAAGGTTCAGTGTACTTGAAACCAGTGTTGCCCATGAGGCCCCGCCCATGCTTGCGGGCCACATTGGTCACAAACTCACATTGTGACTCTAAGCCTGGGCCCAGTCCTCAGGTAAGGCCTCTCAGTGGCTGGAAGGAGAGACAGCATATGGGGCTTGCCATGCCCCTAGGCCCCAATTTTTAACCATAGTTCGGGTTGTCCCTTCACTCTTCCCCAGGGCTCTGATTTGGAATTCCTCTTTTCGTCAGACACCTGAGGTAACAAACCTAAAATGAGTCCTCCCATCCCACAGATTGACGAAAAACAATTGGGATCGGGCCAAGTCCACAGAGAGGAAGATTCAACCATGGCCCCTGAGGCCTCCCCAACATTCCACGGCCATCGCTGATACAAAATCCAGAGACAAAAGCCTGAGCACGCGCCTCGACTCTCTCATTCTTCATATCCTGAAGAGTTCTTCAGATAAGAACATAGACGTCACTCGAAGGCACCCAAAATATATAGTCTAACCTGGGCACTAATGCACTGTCTGACAACCTGAGCCCGGACCTCGTGACCAACACCCAGACAGCTGACCGCACACTGAGCACATCAGACCCGCCATGGCCTTAGGTCATCATCTCTTACCTACCTCAGTTTTCAGTCTTCAAAACCTAGACCTTATCTCCAAACACTGCCC
>NW_026753610.1:0-1339 GCF_022355385.1 Mustela nigripes
GGTGTTTAAGAGTATTAAATAGTATTAAAATATTTAATAATAATATTCATTAAAATACTTAATAAATAAATTACTCTAGATATTTTTAAACTATGCATTTATTAATTGTTATATATTAAAATCCAATTGCTTTGTAGTTAGAAATATCAATACATATTCATAAAATCTGAAAGGATAAGAGGAAATAGCTTCACATTATTGTATCTTTGGAATATATATTTTTCATCTTTTATTTCCAGAGAACACATAAAATATATTTTAGTGTAAAAATTATTTCACCTTGAAACTCAATGATTATAACATACAATACTAAAATACTAAATAAATAAATACTAAATAAATAAATACTAAAATATCAGAACCTGTACAAAACCACACCCCCTCAAGCGCAGTACATATTTTTCTAGTTGAGAAGGAAAACAATTCACCTTCTTCACCAGCAGCTAGACCTACCCTGTATTTGGTGGGTCTTAGAGCCCCCTGGTGTCCTGAGTGCCCCTAGGGACCCAAGCACCCCCTGGTGACCCTAGAGCCCACTGGTGTCCTGACTGTTCCTGCAGCCCAACCTCTCCTGTGTTCCTGCAGGGAGGTTTGGGTCTGGGCTCACAGTGACATTCCCTCATTATATCTCTACCAGTAATACATGACCAGGACCTTGGTGGCACTGAGATCAGTCAGCTGCAAGAACTCGTTCTTGGATGTGACTCTGGAGATGTACATGTAGCTCTTGTTGGATGGAGTGTCATGTGTGCTTTATCTATGATTTATAAACCAATTCACTGCCCCCAGTCACTTGGGGTTGGTGGATTCATTGCCACCAGAAATTACTGCATGACAGGAAGAATCCGGAGATGGTGATCATGAGGTGCAGGGTCTGTCAGTCCCTCAGCAGTCATGAGCCTGACTCATGAAGCAGCACCTGGGACAGGATACCTTGGCACAAGGCCCCATCACTCACAACACTCACAACCATCCCAATGGTCCCATGTCTGACATCTGGACCATCTCTTTGGGGAGCTGTCACCAGACACAGAGAAGGGCCTAGAAACTCATTTTCCTCCAGACCAAAGCTCTGCCTTCCCCAGAGACCTCACCCTGTCTGAAGAGAGAGCTGTGAGCTACCATACCTGAGAGTGAATTTTACCCTAGAGGTTGAGGAGAAGTTTGCATGTGTGGGAGGGAGCCTGTCCTTGGAAGTCATCTGGACAGAGTTAGGCTCCTCTGGACCTTCCAGGACCACCCATGAGTATCTCCTTGTTGAACTCACAAGGTATGTTGGTCTGGGATGAGTGAGCCCTTGGTCTATGAGCTGTGTTGGAAGCAGGTCAATAGATGGCCT
>NW_026753611.1:0-1338 GCF_022355385.1 Mustela nigripes
GGGCCCATCTGAGCACCTACCTGCACTCAGACCATAGACTGATATCCCCAGAGGTAAAAAGGAACGAACAGGATCCTAGGCAACTATCGGATCCATTGCTTTGGTTTCCAGGCATCTCTCCTCTGAGGCCTGGATTTCAATAACAGCATATGGCTGTTTCTAGACTCACCCATCAAAACAAATCCCATTGACACATGGGAGGAGAGTCCTGGATTTCAATAACAGCATATGGCTGGTTCTTGACTCACCCATCAGAACAAATCACATCTACACATGGGAAACTTGCACGATGGAGCTGTGTGAAAGCCTCTCTTTAGGAGAACCCTTCAGGGCACCAGAGCCACTGCTTCATTCCAAGGACTCCATAGACGCAAAATCATATTAGGACGCATCCACGGGAGAGGCCATATCAACTCAGCCTCCTCGGTTGCTCCCCCAGATCCAGAGGATCTAACCTGTCTTGTTGCTTGGAGACAATTGGAATGCGAGGTGGGCTACCCAGGCATCCATCCTTAGAACCCTGCTCGGAATCGTTGTCCTGGAGCCAACCAACAGTTCTCAATTTTCCTGCAGAAGAATCTTTGCAGTTGGGAGCTTCTCAGAACTCCCATCTGGGAAAACCCGCATCGCCTCGTGATCCACCCCCCTTTCATTAGGGGCCACCAGGGACAGAATGTCCAAACTGAGTGATCGTCTGATACCCGCCCTGACTTAGGATGCACGATATCTCGATTCAGGTCTGTAGATTGTGCCTGCTATATCCTCACCCAGAAACCTAGGCCTAGCTTGGGTTCTCAGACTTCCGTGATCAGACTACTGCCCCACAAGCCCTCCAGTTTGGCAATCCAGAACTACAATGCAGCACTCTTCCTGCCCTACAGAAGAAAAATATTGCCTTCTGGGGCTACCAGAAACCCCACATGAGGATCAATCTGCACGGCATTCGGCTGTACCCAAAATATATAGGCTGACCTGGGCACTAATAACCTTTTAGACACAGCCTGAGCCTGGACCTCCTGGCCAATCCCAGACAACTGGCCGCACACTGAGCACATCGGACCCGCCATGGCCTTAGGTCATCATCTTTTCTCAACCACCGTTTTCAGGCTTCAGAACCTAGACCTTATCTCTAATCATGGCCCGGGTTTGAATATGATGCAGAAATCAGAACTCTTTCCCGATGGCAAGAAAATTTCCAGATGGCATGTTGACCAAGGTTCAGTGTCGTTGAAACCAGTGTGGCCCATGAGGCCCCGCCCATGCTTGCGGGCCACATTGGTCACAAACACATATTGTGACACTCAGCCTGAGCCCAGTCCTCAGGTAAGGCCTCTCAGT
>NW_026753612.1:0-1338 GCF_022355385.1 Mustela nigripes
GACTTCAAGATAAAAAGCTTCTGCACAGCAAAGGAAACAGTCAACAAAACAAAGAACAACCAACAGAATGGGAGAAAATATTCACAACTGACACTACAGATAAAGGGCTGGTATCCAAGATCTATAAAGTACTTCCCAAACTCCACACCCAAAAAACAAATAATCAAGTCAAAAAATGTGAACAACAGAGTCATGAAAAAGTGTTCCACATCACTCCATATAAGGGAAATACAAATCAAAACCATAATGAGATACCACCTCACACCAGTCAGAATGGCTAAAATTAACAAGTCAGGAAATGACAAATCCTGGTGAGCATGCGAAGAAAAGGGAACCCTCCTACACTGTTGGTGGGAATGCAAGCTGGTGCAACCACTCTGGAAAATAGCATGGAGATTCTTCAAAAAGTGAAAAATAGAGCTACCCTATGACCCAGCAATCGCACTACGGGGTATTTACCCTAAAGATACAAAAGTAGTGATCGGAGGGGCACAGGCACCTGAATGTTTATAGCAGCAATGTCTACAATAGCCGAACAATGGAAAGAACCTACATGCTCTTTCAAGATGAATGAATGGATATCAACAGATGAATAGATAAAGAAGATGTCACACACACACACACACACACACACACACACACACATACATACATACGATGGACTACTATGCAGCCATCAAAAGAAATGAAATCTTGCCATTTTCGATGACATGGATAGAACTAGAGGGTATTATGCTGAGCAAAATAAGTCAATCAAAGAAAGACAATGATTGTATGATCTCCCTGAGATGAGAAAGTTGAGAGGCAACATGGGGGACTTGAGGGGTAGCAAAGAAATAAATGAAACAAGATGGGATCAGAAGGGAGACAAACCATAGGAGACTCTTAATATCACAAAACAAACTGAGGGTTGCTGGAGGGGGGGTAGGGAGAGGGTGGTTGGGTTATGGACATTGGGGAAGGTATATGCTATAGTGAATGCTGTGAAATGTGTAAACCTGGCGATTCACAGACCTGTACCCCCGGGGCTACTAATACATTATATGTTAATAAAAAAATAAAGGAATAGCATGGAGGAATTAGAAGGAAGGGGAAAATGAAGGGGGGAAAATCAGAGGGGGAGATGAACCATGAGAGACTATGGACTCTGGGAGTCAAACTGAGGATTTTAAAGGGTAATGAGGTTGGAGAGTTGAGTCAGCCCAATGATGGGTATTAAGTAGGGCATGTGTTGCATGGAGCCCTGGGTGTTATACACAAACAACAAATCACAGAACACTACATCAAAAACTAATGATGTATTGTATGGTGACTACCATACCATAATAAAAAAAAAAA
>NW_026753613.1:0-1338 GCF_022355385.1 Mustela nigripes
ATCTTGATTAACAGTTTTCTTATGTAATTGGCTGCTCCCATGTTGGGAGCATAGATATTTACACTTGTTAGATAATCTTGGTGGATAGTCTCTTTAAGAAATTTATAGTGTCCTTCTGTATCTCTGACTACATTCTTTAGTTTAAAATCTAATTTATCTGATATGAGAATCGCTACCCCGGCCTTCTTTTGACGCTCATTGGCATGAAAGATGCTTCTCCATCGCTTCACTTTCAGTCTGAGTGTATCTTTAGGTTCAAATGGATCACTTGTAGACAACATATGGATGGGTCCTGTCGTTTTATCCAATCTGCAACCCTTTGCCATTTTATGGGCGCATTTAGGCCATTCACATTGAGAGTGATTATTGATAGATAAGTTTTTATTGACATCATGGTAACTTTGAAGTCTTTCTTAGATTGTCTCTATATTTCTGTTCAATGCTATTCTTAGGATTTTTCCTCTTTTATAGAACCCCCCTTAATATTTCCTACAGTGTCGGCTTGGTGGTTGCATAGTCTTTTAAGCCTTGCCGGTCTTGGGAACTCTTTATATCTCCATCCATTTTGAATGTCAGTCTTGCTGGACAAAGTTTTCTGGCTGCATGTTCTTCTCATTTAGTGCCCTGAATATATCTTGCCAGCCCTTTCTGGCTTGCCAGGTCTCTATGGACAGGTCTGGCATTATTCTGATGGGCTTTCCTCTCTAAGTAAGGAGCCTCTTTGTCTTAGCGGCTTTCAAGAGATTATACCTACAATTATGATTCCTCAGTTTGACTATCAGGTGCCTTGATATTTTTCTGGAATCTATAATCTTGGATGGAGACCATTGGGCCTCTAGTACATGAATGCTGGTTCCATTCGCAAGACTGGGAAAATTTTCATGAAGAACTTGTTCCACTGTATCTTCTAGACCTCTTTCTTTCTCCTCCCCATCACGGA
Source organism: Mustela nigripes (assembly GCF_022355385.1). Classification (NCBI taxonomy): domain Eukaryota; kingdom Metazoa; phylum Chordata; class Mammalia; order Carnivora; family Mustelidae; genus Mustela; species Mustela nigripes. Next base: position 941 of record NW_026753613.1, read on the forward strand.
TTCCAATAATTGTGATGTTGGAACGTTTCATGGCATCATTTATTTCCCTGATTCTGTTTTCGTGGTTCCTAAGCTGTTTGTTCCAGGCTTCCTCCTGATACTTTTTCTCTATCTATTTATCCTCCAGATCACTAATTCTATCTTCTGTCTCATTTACCTTAGAGTTGAGAGAATTTAGATAAGATTGAAACTCATTGAGAGCATTGTGAACCTCAGCCCTGGTAGCTTTTAGCTCTGCCCTAACATTGTAAACATCCTCTCTGGTCACTTTTACCTTGGCCCTAATCAATTTCATTTGGTCATCCATGGCTTTCTCCAACCTAGCTATTGCCTGGATAATTGTTAGCCTGAATTCTCTTTCTGACATATTGTCTATGTTGATAGCCATTAGCTCTGTT
>NW_026753614.1:0-619 GCF_022355385.1 Mustela nigripes
CGAAACATAAGCCGAGTTTGTGTTTTCAAACAACTGTCCAAACAACCATGGCCTACACACCCTACAGGCTCAGGCCCCTGGAGCCAAACCTGACGACTGTGCTTGCCCTCTCCAAGGGAATTGTGTGTGCCCATTCCAATGGCCACAACCCAACTAAGAGGATAAACCTCCAAAGTCCCTGAGGCCATCCCAATATTTGTGGCTTCCCAGGACAAACAGGGGCAATCTGGGCCCATCAGAGATCCTACCGGCACTCAGACCCGTAGACTGATGTCCCCAGAGGTCAAAAGGAACAAACAGGCCCCAGGCACATATCCGATCCATTGCTTTGGTTTCCAGGCATCTCTTCTCAGAGGATTGGGTTTCAATAACAGCATATGGCTGTTTCTTGACTCACCGATCAGAACAAATCTCATCTACACATGGGAAACTTGCACGATGGAGCTGTGTGAAAGCCTCTATTTAGGAGAACCCTTCAGGGCCCCAGTGCCACTGCTTCATCCAAGGTCTCCATAGACATATTATCATATTAGGACACATCCACGGGAGAGTCCATTTCACCTCAGCCTCCTCGGTTGCTCCCCCAGATCCAGCAGATCTAACCTGTCTTGTTGCTTGC
>NW_026753614.1:719-1338 GCF_022355385.1 Mustela nigripes
CGAAACATAAGCCGAGTTTGTGTTTTCAAACAACTGTCCAAACAACCATGGCCTACACACCCTACAGGCTCAGGCCCCTGGAGCCAAACCTGACGACTGTGCTTGCCCTCTCCAAGGGAATTGTGTGTGCCCATTCCAATGGCCACAACCCAACTAAGAGGATAAACCTCCAAAGTCCCTGAGGCCATCCCAATATTTGTGGCTTCCCAGGACAAACAGGGGCAATCTGGGCCCATCAGAGATCCTACCGGCACTCAGACCCGTAGACTGATGTCCCCAGAGGTCAAAAGGAACAAACAGGCCCCAGGCACATATCCGATCCATTGCTTTGGTTTCCAGGCATCTCTTCTCAGAGGATTGGGTTTCAATAACAGCATATGGCTGTTTCTTGACTCACCGATCAGAACAAATCTCATCTACACATGGGAAACTTGCACGATGGAGCTGTGTGAAAGCCTCTATTTAGGAGAACCCTTCAGGGCCCCAGTGCCACTGCTTCATCCAAGGTCTCCATAGACATATTATCATATTAGGACACATCCACGGGAGAGTCCATTTCACCTCAGCCTCCTCGGTTGCTCCCCCAGATCCAGCAGATCTAACCTGTCTTGTTGCTTGC
>NW_026753615.1:0-1338 GCF_022355385.1 Mustela nigripes
TTTTTTTTTTTAACGAAAACACTGGGAAACCATCCCAAGATTCCCACTAGAGCAATGTGACCCTCATGGTTGCCTCATCTTCACGGGGATATTTTCCTAGAATTACTTTACTGACCTTGATTCAAATACCTATTTGTGGTGTTCCATATTAGTATTTCCTAGTTTATAGCCAGTTGTGTTAAAATGACATTGGTATATTAATATTCTTAATTTTTTATCTTGACCACATCAGAAATTATATATTCTTTAAATAAAACCAGTAGAATAGGTTCATTTTAATGGCATAAAACATTAAGGAAGACTGTAACTAACACACACACAGGCACACACACAAACACACACACACACTAAACTAGTAGACAACTTAAAAGCTGATTAAAATGAATGGATTTGGCTTAGCACCGGTATGGAATATACAATGCAACCAATTTTTAAATGGTGATGTAACAGCTTATACAATATGTATCATTTTCATAATTTTAAATTTAAAGTATTTATTTGAACATAAATATGTAACTTGCACTAATTTATGGACCGTCATATACATGTGCTTTAAAAACAAGACAAAATTTAAGCTCCCTGTACTGTCTTGAGCATCAAAAAATATTAGAAAAAAAGAAAGAATGAAAAATTAGGAGAAAATTAAGAAATAGATTTTGGAGATTCACTTCTGGCATGATAGAGTAAGGAAATCAAAAAAGTTTCCCCCCCAAAGCAACTATGAAGTTGGACAAACAGATCAACCCTGCTGATGCTCTGGAAATCGACCAATGACATGGAGCAAGCTGAGAAGTGTTTATTCAGGAAAACTACTGAACTTCATTCAGGTAAGAATAGCCTGAACTGTGTGGAGTTCCTGTTTGGAGCTGCTGCCGTCCCCCCATCTCTGCTGGTATACCAGTTCAAAGTAGGCAAGGAAGGCTGTGAAAATCAGCAGCCTGCCAGCTACTGCTGAAATGGTCTCACTTTACTTACCAGCAATTCCACTTTTAGGAATCTATCCAATGTAAATGAAAAGGTGCACAAAGAGACTTGTATGTGAATGCTCCTAATGGCATTATTAATAATTGTTGAAAAAAAAACTCAGTAAATTCAAATAGTAAGTATTTGTTTATGAAAACATAAATAAATGTGGCATATCCATATAATGGAGTACTAGTCACCAATGAAAATGAACAATGTATTGACATATGCTGCAACATGGACATGGCTCAAAACATCATGCTGAGAGAAATAAACCAGATACAAAAGTCTGTCCATAGTATTATTCAATGTATATGAAATCCCAGGAAAAAAACACATTTATTGAGACAGAGAGCAGTGTACAGTGTTTAACTG
>NW_026753616.1:0-569 GCF_022355385.1 Mustela nigripes
AAGGAACAGAGACCATATACAGTAACAGTCACCTTACAGGCAATACAATGGCCCTAAATTCATATCTGTCAATAGTTACCCTGAATGTTAATGGGCTAAATGCCCCTGTCAAAAGACAAAGGGTATCAGAATGGATAAAATTCAAAACCCATGTATATGTTGCCTCCAAGAAACTCATTTTAAGTCCGAAGACACCTCCAGAATTAAAGTGAGGGGGTGGAAAAGAATTTACCATGCTAATGGACATCAGAAGAAAGCAGGAGTGGCAATCCTTAGATAAGATCAATTAGATTTTAAGCCAAAAACTATAATAAGAGATGAGGAAGGACACTATATCATACTCAAAGGGTCTGTCCAACAAGAAGATATAACAATTTTAAATATCTATGCCCCCAACGTGGGAGCAGCCAACTATATAAACCAATTAATAACAAAATCAAAGAAACACATAAACAATAATACAATAATAGTAAGGGACTTTAACACTCCCCTCACTGAAATGGGCAGATCATCCAAGCAAAAGATAAGCAAGGAAATAAAGGCCTTAAACGACACACTGGACCAGATGG
>NW_026753616.1:669-1338 GCF_022355385.1 Mustela nigripes
ATTTTCAGACCACAATGCTCTAAAGCTAGAACTCAAACACAAAAGGAAGTTTGAAAAGAACCAAAATACATGGAGACTAAACAGCATCCTTCTAAAGAATGAATGGGTCAACCGGGAAATTAAAGAAGAATTGAAGGGGCACCTGGGTGGCTCAGTGGGTTAAAGCCTCTGCCTTCAGCTCAGGTCATGATCCCAGGGTCCTGGAATCGAGCCCCGCATCGGGCTTTCTGCTCCGTGGATAAGCCTGCTTCCTCCTCTCTCTCTGTCAAATAAATAAATAAAATCTTTAAAAAAAAAAAATAAAGAAGAATTGAAAAAAATCATGGAAACAAATGATAATGAAAATACAATGGTTCAAAATCTGTGGGACACAACAAAGGCAGTCGTGAGAGGAAAATATATAGCGGTACAAGCCTTTTTCAAGAAACAAGAAAGGTCTCAGGTACACAATCTAACCCTACACCTAAAGGAGCTGGAGAAAGAACAACAAAGAAACCCTAAGCCTAACAGGAGAAGAGAAATCATAAAGATCAGAGAAGAAATCAATGAAATAGAAACCAAAAAACCAATAGAACAAATCAACAAAACTAGGAGCTGGTTCTTTGAAAGAATTAATAAAATTGATAAACCCCTGGCCCGACTTATCAAAAAGAAAAGAGAAAGGACCCA
>NW_026753617.1:0-1338 GCF_022355385.1 Mustela nigripes
AATTTCCCAGGGCCCGCATTAGAGTTCAGGCTTACAAGACAGGGCTGGGTTTCCCCGATATTGCTCTGTACTTGGGGACAAATGTGCAATGCTGAGCTTAGCCATGAATGCTCTCTCTCTCCAGAACCAGCAAGTCTCCCTTTTCATGGGGTAGGGAGAGATTCAAGAAGCAGGCTGGAATGGAAGAACACTTTGGTAACCAAATTCGGCATGGAGTGATGACATAGTCTCTTCTTTGTAACTGAGGGACAAACAAATGGAGATAACCAGCAGAGGTCTGGGGCCATCCATGACATCAGACAGGGAGTCTTCTTTGTTTCTATTAGAATTTCTATGTAACTGTTTTGTCCACCTACAAACAGCTGGAGTCTTTCCCAGTATCTGAGACTCGAGAAGAGGGTGGGAGAATGAACAGAAGCAGAGAGGGAAGAGGAAGGTGGCCCTGCAAGGAAGGCATAAAATATTAAGCATGGTGGAGGAGAACTGACAGCGGGGAGTGGGGAAGAGTCAGACTGCTGAACATGGAGATTGCTGTGTGCTTGTAGAGCTATTTTAGCTGACGAGAAAGAAAATATGAAGAAAATTGCTCTGAAGACTAATTGGCTAGATATGTAATTGGCTCTAATGATGTTGTAGGAGAAAATTATGCATATTTCTATATGCCGAGATTGTATATCCCATCTAGACATGCAAACACATGTATATCTCATCTTATTAGAATGTGTGGGATATCTGGATATGTAATTTTCTCATTTGATAATTATTTGGTGAAGTTCTTCTTTCAAGGTGCCTTCCTTTGAATTTCTTTTTGTGTTCCTGTATGTGAAGCAGAAAGTGAGAGGATACTTCCGAGAATGGAAATGCATCCAGGTAGGCAATGAAAACTTGATGAGGCTGTCATCCCTTAGATCTTAAAGGGATTTCTTGTGAAGGGTTGAATAATACGCAATATAATTACTTGTGGAAGGATTAAAATTATATTTTATTTATTATATGTATTAGGATTATATTTATTATATATTATATGCATTATTATGTACAAATTATATTGTATTGTATCTAGTTAGGATACACAGGTAAATGCATATGGGCTTGCGCTGACAAGCTCAAGAGAGGTAAAGAAGTTTTAAGTTGTATGGGAGGAGAAACAGGTCCATAGAAGGACATACTAATGTTATCCCACGTTGTTTAATGTGGGATCATCTTAGAAATTTACGTTCATGCCGTTTACGCTGAAAAAAAAAAAAAGGTGACTTGATTTGCATTTGTAATATGTGCTTAAGTTCATATACTGATAAGTCCAGCTAAGTCACATGCCCATGTCTTCCTAAGACAGGT
>NW_026753618.1:0-1338 GCF_022355385.1 Mustela nigripes
AAATAATGACTTAGCTGAGTCCTGGAGGATCAGGAAGAGTTAGCCAGAATGTGTGTTACCATGGGGAGGAAAGGGAGGCGATCTGAGGCTCATTTCCTCACTTAAACAAAAATTTTATCTTGTTCTCATCACAGGAAAATTGTGAAGTACAAGGAGAATAAAATTAAGCAAGATCACCTATCACTTACCACTCACAAGCCACTTAAATTAACATCACACTGAATTTCCTTAGAATACAAGTTTCTCAATAGTCTTCCGAGGTTAAACTGCACGTCTCAAATGCACAATCTGATATGTTGTGTTGCTTGATAAACCACCACCATAATTAAGATGATGTATTCAAATATTCAACTCAATCAAGCAAAAGTATTTCATTCTAGTCATCCGAAAGTCTATATCCTGTTTCCATGTTTACCTGAGAATGAGGATAGAGGATATAAAGCTTGGATACGATTTTCTCCCTCAGGCCAGAGACCTGTTGCATTTCTGCAACGCAGTTTGTTCATGTCAGCCACAAACTGGATCTCCAATTTGCCCCCAAACAGCCGGGCTTTCATTCTGGCAGATGCGGGCTACGACGTGTGGCTGGGGAACAGCAGGGGGAACACCTGGGCCAGGAGAAACCTATATTTCTCCAGAGACTCCGTGGAATTCTGGGCTATCAGGTAAAGAAAAGGGACAAGGAAAAATGGACAAGAAAAATAAAATCGAGTTTAAAAAGCATGGGTATTTATGTTTGCCTGTTCCAATCCAGTCCCATTTTAATACATTACACTCTCAGGAGGGAAGAAGCAAGTCCTTTTTATTCTAATCCCTTCTTGGATTCTGAGTCCAAGGGTAGCTTTCCCCCCATGATCTCAGTACACGTGATGATCAGATTACCTTTTCAAATGGAATGAGCGAAATGACCGAAGCAAGGAAATTTGGTACCTTAGCAGATTCCAAAAGGAAGATCCGTCGAGATTTGGGAAGATATCCAAGCTCAGTTGGGGTTTCAAGAATGCAAGTCACCATCAATAGTGAGGAGAGTGTGAGGGAGTTAATATGGACACCATGGCAAGCTTTTCGAAGGTTTTCTTTCTCTGGCACTCTCATGCCCCATTCCTATAAAGTGCTGATGGAGGGGGAAACAGAAGAGATTTCAGTGATGCTGCTAAAGCCTAGAAAAGTGTTCTAAGTGTTCTAGGGCCCACAAGGAAGCTCGTGTCTCTGGGGGGGGGGGGCATGAGAAAGAAAGACAGGTCAGGTGGGCTACGTGGGCCACACTGAGGCCTTCAGAGCTCACTCTTCCCACAATGAGAAGTTGCCAAGCAGTTTCCAAAAAGGCATTGGCAGAAT
>NW_026753619.1:0-1338 GCF_022355385.1 Mustela nigripes
GTTCGGGTTGTCCCTTCACTCTTCCCCAGGACTCTGCTTTGGAATTCATCTTTAGGTGGGACACCTGAGGTAACAAACCTGAAAGGTGTCCTCCCATCCCACAGATTGACGGAAAACAATTGGGATCGGGCCAAGTCCACAGAGAACAAGATTCGTCCATGGCCCATGAGGCCTCCCCAACTTTCCACGGCCATCGCTGATACAAAATCCAGAGACAAAAACCTGAGCACGCGCCTCACACTCGCTCATCTTCATATCCTGAAGAGTTCTTCAGATAAGAACCTACACGGCACTCGAAGGCACCCTAAATATAGTCTTACCTGGGCACTAATATACTGTCTGACAACCTGAGCCTGGACCTCGTGACCAAAACCCAGACAGCTGACCGCACACGGAGCACATCAGACTCGCCATGGCCTTACATCATCATCTCTTCCCTACTTCAGTTTTCAGGCTTCAGAACCTAGACCTTTTCTCCAATCACTGCCCTGCGGTGACTCTGATGCAGAAATCAGAACTCTTCCTTACCCATGGCAAGAAACTTTGTGGTTGGCATGTAGTCAAACCTTCAGTGTAGGAGAAACCAGCATTCACCCTGAGGCCCCGCCCATTCTTGAGTGCAACTAGGGCATAAACACACATTGTGACCCTCAGCGTGAGTCCTGTCCTCTAGTACGTCCTCTCAGTGGCTGGATCATAAGATGTCATAATGCGCTTGACATGTCCGTAGGCCCCAATTTTTAACCAGATTTCTGGTTGTCGAGTCGCCCCTCCCCCAGGGCTCTACTCTGGAATCCCTCATTTGCTCGGACACCTGAGGTTGAAAAACAAAACAAAACAAATCAACAACAACAGAACAACGGACCTCTTCAATTCCACCTAATGACCCCAAACTCTTTGGAAAGGGCCAAACCCCCAGACAGTAAGACTCGTCCATTTCCCAGGAAGTCACCCGGAAATTTCACGACCATGATTGAAACGATATCCAGAGACAAAAACTTGACAAGAGCCTCACCCTCGCCCTTTTTTCATATCCCGAATTGTTCTCCTCATGGTCTGTAGAGCAGTCCTGCCATACCTATGACCCGAAATATAATCCGAGTTTGTGTTTTCAGACAACTGTCCAAACATCCCTGGCCTACACACCCTACAGGCTCAGGCCTCTCGATCCAAACCTGACGACGGTGCTTGCACTCTCCAAGGGAATTGTATGTGCCCACTCCAATGGCCACAACCCTACTAATAGGATCAACCTCCAAAGTCCCTGAGGTCATCCCAATATTTGGGGCTTCCCAGGACAAACTGGGGCAATCTGGGCACATCTGAGCACCTACCGGC
>NW_026753620.1:0-1337 GCF_022355385.1 Mustela nigripes
TCTGGGGACATCCTTCTAGGGTATGAGTGGATTTAGATGCTCAGCTGATGTCAGACTGCCCTTTTTTGTCCCGGGCGACCTATACTATTGGGATGGCCTCAGGGTCTTTGGAGTGTTCTCCTAATTTTTACGATTTTGGACAATGGAATGGGCAGAATTCCCATGGATTGGGTAGGCACAGTCCTAATGTGTGGCTCCAGCGTCCCCAGCCTGGAAGATATGTGGCCCAGGACTTTGAGGACAGAAGTCTGAAAACACAAACTCAGCTTATGTTTGGGGACGTAGGTATGGCAGGCACGATCTAGAAACCATGAGAAGACATCTACAGGATATGAAAATAGCGCGAGTCTGAGGCGCTTGCTTAGTCTTTTGTCTCTGGATTTTGTATAAGCGATGGCCGTGGAATGTCGAGGAGGCTTCATGGTCCATGGTCGAATCTTGCTCTCTGTGGATTTGGCCCGATCCCAATTGTTTTTCGTCAATCTGTTGGATGGAGGACTCCTTTCAGGGTTGTTACATCAGGTGTCCCACCAAAAGAGGAATTCCAAAGCAGAGCCCTGGGGAAGAGTAAAGGGACAACACGATCTATGGTTAAAAGTTGGGGCCTATGGGCATGGCAAGCCCAATATGCTGTCTCTTCATCCAGCCACTGAGAGGCCTTACATGAGGACTGGGCTAAGGCTGAGGGTCACAATGTGTGTTTGCTACCTATCTGGACCGCGAGCAATGGCGGGGCCTCAAGGGACACACTGGTTTCCACTACACTGAACGTTGGACTACAAGCCAACCGCACGTTTTCCTGCCATCGGGAAGAAGTTCTGATTTCTGCATCACTTTCAAACCTGGGCAGTGATTGGAGATAAGGTCTAGGTTCTGAAGCCTGAAAAGTGAGGTTGGGAAGGGATAAAGACCTAAGGCCATGGGGTGTCTGAAGGTCTCAGTTTGTAGCCAGCTGTCTGGGTGGGCCTAGAGGTCCAGACTCAGGCTGTGTCAGAAAGGGCATTATTTCCCAGGTCAGCCTATATATTTTGGGTATAGCCAAGTGTCGTGCAGGTTGATCTTCATTTGGGGTTGCTAGGTAGCCCCAGAGGGCAATCTATTTCTTCTGCAGGGCAGGTAGAGTGCTGCATTGTAGTTCTGGATTGCCAAACTGGAGGGCTTGTGAGCCAGTAGTCTGTGGACAGAAGTCTGAGACACAAGCAAGGCTTAGGTTTCTGAGTGAGGACATGGCAGGCACAATCCACAGACCTGAACCGAGAATCGTGCATCTGAAGTCAGGGTGAGGATCAGACGATCGCTCAGGTTGGACCTTATGTACCTGATGGCCCCTTTATGAA
>NW_026753621.1:0-1337 GCF_022355385.1 Mustela nigripes
GGGGACATCATGGACAGAATGTCCAACCTGAGAGATCGTCTGATCCTTGCCCTGACATCAGATGCACGAGAACTCGATTCAGGTATGGAGATTGTGCCTGCCATATCCTCATCCAGAAACCTAGGCCTAGCTTGAGTTCTCAGACTTCCGTCCTCAGACTACTGGCCCACAAGCGCTCCAGTTCGACAATCCAGAACTACAATGCAGCACTCTGCCTGACCTCCAGAAGAAAAACATTGCCATCTTGGGCTACACAGAAAACACAAATGAGCATCAACCTGCACGCCATTCGGCTGTACCCCAAATATATAGGCTGACCTGGGCTCTAAAGCCCTTTCTGAAACACCTTGAGCATGGACCTCCTGCCCCCATCCAGACAGCTGGCCGCACACTGAGCACATCAGACCAGTCATGGCCTTAGGTCGTCATCTCTTCTCAACCTCGGTTTTCAGGCTTCAGAACCTAGACCTTACCTCCAATCACGGCCCGGGTTTGAAAATGATGCAGAAATCAGAACTTTTTCCCATGGCAAGAAACCTTGTGGTTGGCATGTTGTCCAAGGTTCAGTGTAGTTGAAACCAGTGTGTCCCATGAGGCCCTGCCCATGCTTTCGGGCCACATTGGTCACAAACACACATTGTGACCCTTACCTTTGCCCAGTCCTCAGGTAAGGCCTCTCAGTGGCTGGATGGAGAGACAGCATATTGGGCTTGCCATGCCCCTAGTCCACAATTTTTAACCATAGTTCGGGTTGTCCCTTCACTATTCCCCAGGGCTCTGCTTTGGAATTCCCTTTTGGTGGGACACTTGGGGTAACAAACCTGAAAGGAGTCCTCCCATCCCACCGATTGACGAAAACCAATAGGGAACGGGACAAATGCACAGATAGCAAGATTCGTCCATGGCCCATGAGGCCTCCGCATCATTCCATGGCCATCGCTGATACAAAATCCAGAGACAACAGCCTGATCATGGGCCTCAGACTCTCTCATTATTCATATCCTGAAGAATTCTTCAGATAAGAACCTACACGGTACTCGAATGCACCCAAAATATGTAGTCTAACCTGGGCACTAATGCACTGTCTGACAACATGAGCCCGGACCTCTTGACCAACACCCAGACAACTGACCGCACACTGAGCACTTCAGAACTGCCAGGGCCTTAGGTCATCATCTATTCCCTACCTCAGTTTTTAGGCTTCAGAACCTAGACCTTATCTCCAATCACTGCCCAGGGGTGACTGTGATGCAGAAATCAGAACTCTTCCTTACCCATGGTAAGAAACCTTGTGGTTGGCATTTTGTCCAACGTTCAGTGTAGGAGAAACCAGCATT
>NW_026753622.1:0-1337 GCF_022355385.1 Mustela nigripes
TTTAAATAGGAAATGACAACGGAAGCTTATACAAGATTATAAAATGGGAAATTTCATTTAGATAAGCAATAATTTCAAAGTCATCTTCTTAATATTACAGACTCTTCACATAATCATAATTTTATTTTGGTATTATATGGTCATTTCAAATATAGTAAATATAAAGAATTTACCTCTGTAATTATAGCGAGTCTGCTCATAGTTTAATAGCAACAAAACTTCAATTTAGAAGTATGGTCTACCAATTATTAATACTTTTGGAAATTGTGTGTCATTTTCACTCCACTTGTCTCACTAAAACAATTAACCCCCAAAAATATGTCCAAGCTGTTTACTATGGTCAAAATGGGTTGCTTTTGCACTTTGTAAAGAAGCAGTCATATTTTGGAAGAAGAAACTGAGGCTATTAATATTTTCAACTTATTTTCAGAAAAGGAAAGAAATGATAATCTAAGCTAACGCCAAAATCTTACACAAGGTGGCAGGAGAATGATCTTTTCCCAGATAAAGGGTTTTTCAATTTAGCCATGTTAGGAGGAAGAAGAGATGAGACAGTGTGGACTTGACAAACGTTTGTACACTGTTCAAAAGATTTCAAAATAATGTGTATTGGGCTCCTGGGTGCTCAGTGGGTTAAGCAGCTGCCTTCAGCTCAGGGCATGGTCTCAGGGTCCTGGGATTGAGTCCTGCATCAGGCTCTCTGCTCAGCGGGGAGCCTGCTTCCTCCTCTCTCTCTCTGCCTGCCTCTCTGCCTACTTGTAATCTCTCTCTGTCAAATAAATAAATAAATAAAATCTTTAAAAAAATAATGTGTATTATTTTTCTTCTTTTAGTTGAGACAAAAAACAAACAAACAAAAAACCACTAATGAGCTTACTCTTAAAAGGAGGTAAACAAGAAACTAGCAAAGATTGAGTGTTAGGTCTTGTCCCCCTTCTTTTTTTAAAAATTATGTTATGTTAGTTACCATACAATACATCATTAGTTTTTGAAGTAGTGTTCCATGATTCATTGTTTGTGTAAAACACCCAGTGCCCCATGCAATATGTGCCCTCCTTAATACCCATCACCAGGCTCACCCATCCCCACATCCTTCTCATCTTTAAAACCATCAGTTTGTTTCTTGGAGTCCATAGTTTTTCATGTTTCCTTTCCCCCTCTAATCCCCCCACTTCATTTTTCCTTTCCTTCTCCTAATGTCCTCCATGCTATTCCTTACGTTCCACAAATAAGTGAAACCATATGATGATTGACTTTCCCTGCTTGACTTATTTCACTTAGCATAATCTCCTCCAGTCCCATCCATGTTGATGCAAAAGTTGGGTATTCATCCTTTC
>NW_026753623.1:0-1337 GCF_022355385.1 Mustela nigripes
TCCCAACTGCAAAGATTCTTCTGTAGGACAATTGAGACCTGTTGGTTGGCTCCAGGACAACGATTCCGAGCAGGGTTCTAAGGATGGATGTCTGGGTAGCTCACCTCGCATTGCAATTGTCTCCAAGCAACAAGACAGGTTAGATCTGCTGGATCTGGAGGAGCAACCGAGGAGGCTGAGTTGAAATGGACTCTCCATTGGATGTGTCCTAATATGATTTTCTGTCTATGGAGACATTGGAGTGATGCGGTGACACTAGGGCCCTGAAGGATTATCCTAAAGAGAGGCTTTCACACAGCTCCTTCGTGCAAGTTTCCCATGTGTAGATGAGATTTGTTCTGATGGGTGAGTCAAGAAACAGCCATATGCTGTTATTGAAATTCAGGCCTCTGAGGAGAGATGCCTGGAAAACAAAGCAATGGATCCGATAGGTGCGTAGGGCCCTGTTTGTTCCTTTTTCCCTCTGGGGACATCAGTCTACGGGTCTGCGTTCCGGTAGGTGCTAAGATGGGCCCAGATTGCCCGATTTTGTCCTGGGAAGCCACAAATATTGGGATGGCCTCAGGGACTTTGGAGGTTTATCCTCTTAGTAGGGTTGTGGCCAATGGAATGGGCACATACAATTCCCTTGGAGAGGGCAAGCACGGTCGTCAGGTATGGCTCTAGGGGCCTGAGCCTGTAGGGTGTGTAAGCCAGGGCTGTTTGGACAGTTGTCTTAAAACACAAACTCGGCTTATGTTTCGGGTCATAGGTATGGCAGGACTGATCTACAGACCATGAGGAGAACTATTCGGGATATGAAAAAAGGCGAGTGTGAGGCTCTTGCTCAAGTTTTTGTCTCTGGATATCGTGTCACTCATGGTCGTGAAATATCAGGGTGACTTCATGGGAAATGGACGAGTCTTACTCTCTGGGGGTTTGGCCCCGTCCAAAGAGTTTGGGATCATTCTGTGGGATGGCAGAAGTCCGTTTTTTTTGTTGTTGTTGATGTTGTTTTTTTGTTTTGTTTTTCAAACCCCACCAAATGAGTGATTCCAGAGTTGAGCCCTGGGGAGGGGAGATTGGACAACCAGAAATCTGGATTAAATATGGGGCCTAGGGACATGTCAAGCTATTATGGCATCTAATGGTCTAGCCACTGAGAGGACGTACTAGAGGACAGGACTCACGCTGAGGGTCACAATGCGTGTTTATGCCCTTGTCGCACTCAAGAGTGGGCGGGGCCTCAGGGTGAATGCTGGTTTCCCCTACACTGAACGTTGGACTACATGCCAACCATAAGGTTTCTCTCCATGGGTAAGGAAGAGTTCTGATTTCTGCATCACACACACCCCTGG
>NW_026753624.1:0-221 GCF_022355385.1 Mustela nigripes
CTGCCAGATCAGCTGTCGGTTATCATGAACTTGCTGTAGTTTCCTGATGCACTGTGCTGCCTCCGGTCACTTTGAATCTTGACACACTCATCCTCATTCTTCGCTTTGCCCTTGTCTATCACCTCCACTGAAAATTTGTTCCTAAGTGGCTTTCCCCAGCTCCAACCGACCCTTGGCAGTCTTTTCTCTCGTGTGGTAAAGCCTGTCACACTGCACCACGG
>NW_026753624.1:321-1337 GCF_022355385.1 Mustela nigripes
TCAGAGCCCCATGCCTGGCTTGCAGGAAATGCCAGATCATGAAGACAAACGGAGATCATCCTCTGGCTAAAACCAGCTCTTCTTTGCCTACCGCAGGATCTGGATCATTAAAGAGCAGCCAGTTATTATTGCTGTTTTTCTAGGGATTTTTTCCCCATATATCTCCCAGGTCTTTACTCTTTTTATAGCACTTTAATTCAGGCTTCAACCACTTCCTAGTCACATCAGGTGAAATCATTTTCCTTCCCATACCCTCGATGTAGTTCACACCTTGTAATTCTTTTGTTAAAGATCTTATTTACCCATTTGACAGACAGACCACAAGGAGGTAGAGAGGCAGGCAGAGAGAGAGGGGGAAGTAGGCTCCCCGCTGAGCAGAGAGCCTGAGGTGGGGCTCCACCCCAGGACCCTGAAATCATGACCTGATCCGAAGGCACAGGCCTAAACCACTGAGCCACCCAGGAGCCCCATATCTGGTAATTTTTAATCAACGTGGATATGCTGCATCAAATAGTTCCTTCTTCAAATATAAATATATAAATATATTGATTAAGTCACATGCAAGTCTTAGGAGAATGTCATACCTTTGGTAGCAAACTTGAAATCTTGGCCATTGGTTATGATTTTTGTTTTGGTTTAATTTGGTTCAGTTTCTGTAATTTTAAAAATCCCTCCAGCCCTTGGCTCAGTCTGACCTGATTGCTTTCAGCTGTTTCCGCAACAAAGTTGTCCCAGCAGCGATAAATCTCATTGTTTACAATGGCGCCCCCTTCTGAACACTTTGTTAATAAAAAGCTTTTTCTTTTCTTTTCTTTTTTCTTTTTTTTTTTTGTCTATGGTAAATGTGGAACAACAGTGAGGTATTTCAAAGAGGTGAACCACAGATAAATTTCTCTAAGGGTGCGGTGAGGGTTACTCAAAAAGGAACTTGACAAGACTTTTAAAGATATCGACAGTCATTATAACATAACGTGACTGATTGTTACCGTGCTCTTAACTGGGCAAACACTTGTTGG
>NW_026753625.1:0-1337 GCF_022355385.1 Mustela nigripes
ATGGAGCTGTGTGAAAGCCTCTCTTTAGGAGAACCCTTCAGGGCCCCAGTGCTACCGCTTCATTCCAAGGTCTCCATAGACACAAAATCATATTAGGACACATCCTCGGGAGAGTCCATTTCAACTCAGCCTCTTCGGTTGCTTCCCCAGATCAAGCAGATGTAACCTGTCTTGTTGCTTGGAGAAAGTTGGAATGCGAGGTGGGCTACCCAGACATCCATCCTTAGAACACTGCTCGGAAGCCTCCTGGAGCCAACCAACAGGTCTCCATTGTCCTGCAGAAGAATCTTTGCAGTTGGGAGCTTCTCACAACTCCCATCGTGGAAAAACCCCCATGGCCTCGTGATCCACCCCCCCTTTAAGAAGGGGCCTGCAGGGACAGAATGTTCAACCTGAGCGATCCTCTGATCCTCGCCCTGACTTCCGATGCACGAGATCTAGATTCAGGTCTGTAGATTGTGCCTGCCATATCCTCATCCAGAAACCTAGGTCTAGCTTGTCTTCTCAGACTTCCGTCCTCCGACTACTGGCCCACAAGCCCTCCAGTTTGGCAATCCAGAACTACAATGCAGCACTTTGCCTGCCCTCCAGAAGAAAACATTGCCCTCTGGGGCTACCCAGAAACCCCAAATGAGGATCAACCTGCACGGCATTTGGCTGTACCCCAAATATATAGGCTGATCTGGGCACTAAAGCCCTTTCTGTCACACGCTGAGCCTGGACCTCCAGGCCCCACCCAGACAGCTGGCTGCACACTGAGCACATCAGACCCGTCATGGCCATAGTTCCTCATCTCTTCTCAACCTTGGTTTTCAGGCCTACACACCCTACAGGCTCAGGCCCCTGGAGCCAAACATGAAAACTGGGCTTGCCCTCTCCAAGGGAATTGTTTGTGCCCATTCCAATGGCCACAACCCTACTAATAGGATAAACCTCCAAAGTCCCGGAGGCCATCACAATATTTGTGGCTTCCCAGGACAAACAGGGACAATCTGTGCCCATCCGAGCACCTACCGGCACTCAGACCCATAGACTGATGTCCCCAGAGGTAAAAAGGAACGAACAGGCCCATAGGAACCTATCGGATCTATTGCTTTGGTTTCCAGGCATCTCTCCTTAGAGATCCTTAGAACCCTTAGAACCCTGCTCTTGCGTCGTTCTTTATGGGACATCCTTAGGCCATCCAACAGGTGTCGACTGTCCCACAGGAGTCCTTGTTTATGGACCAACTCACAACTCATATCATGGAAAGCTTTCAAGGTCACATGATGCCCCCAATCTTCATGAAGTCGGATCATGGAAAGAAACTCCAACCTGAGCCGTTGGCTCAGGTTGGA
>NW_026753626.1:0-1337 GCF_022355385.1 Mustela nigripes
CACCCTGAGATCATGACCTGAGCAAAAATCAAGAGTCAGACACTTAATGACTGAGCCACCAAGGCACCCCAAAAACATACTTTTCCCAAATAAACTTCAGTCAGTACCAAGGGAAGTAGTAAGAAAGACGACAAATCTAGCAAGTTGATTTTAACAAAGCTTTCTCAGAAACTAATGGAATAAGCACACAAAACAAGGAATAGATTAGAAGAAACAAAAAGATTTGAATTTTACAATTACCAGCCTGACATACAGAACAGTATACCTAACAAGAGCAGAAGATACATTCCTTGTAAGTGAATAAAAACATCTGCCAAAAGTGACCACATGCTGGATCATAAACTGCTAACAAATTCCAAACTGCTGACCTCCAATGAATTAAGCTATGAATTAACAACAATATGATTAGAAATGCTTATAGAGTTGAAATTAAGCAATAAACTTCTAATCAACTCATGGGTCAAAGAATAAATCACAGCCACAATCATAAAAGAATTGAACACTATTAAATTCACATAACATCAAAAGTTATGGGATGCAGGTAATACCATGTTTAAGAGGGAAATTTATAGCTTTAGAACACATATATGGAGGAAAGGCCAAAAACCAATGTTCTAAGCAACCATCTGAAAGCGTTATAAAAAGAACAAATTAAACCCAAGACACTACAGATGAAGAAATAAGAGCATACCATAATGAAATAAAAAATATACAACAGAGATCAACAAAACTAAAAGTTAGTTCTTTGGAGGGAATAATAAAACTAGCAAGTACCTGGAAAAAATAATAGAGGGGCTGAAAATAAAACAAATATCTGTCCCCAAAGGTTTTAGATTAAAAAATATGAACTTGTTTTTTATAACATGTGTTGCATTTACCACATGAAGATTAATACAAATAACCAACAAAAATCTGAAAGCAAATTATATCAAACTAAACTCATAAGTATAACTCTTTAACTACTACTTCCCATATTTCCGGCTCAAATGCTCTAGTAACAATTTTAACACTCTTTAGATCCCATTAGGTGCTATAATTTAATTATACCTACCACCTTTTCACTGTTCCTCAGCCAGTTTATGTCTCTTTATCTAATTAAATTTTCATGCACCCTCACTTCCTCGGCTCTTGCTCTCCCTCTTCTTTCCTCCCTCCAGTCATTTCCTGGGAAAGAACCCCCTCTTGACTACCTGCTTACTTCCATGTAGCTGAATAGGCTGAGAATAAACAACCATACTAACCAGGCTAATTAATCTTTCCTTAAGTTTAGTAATTTTCCATTTCCCAGTTATGTGCTTGATTATTTGATGCCCTATTCTAACACTCTAACACTCATC
>NW_026753627.1:0-1337 GCF_022355385.1 Mustela nigripes
TGGTTTCAACTACACTGAACTTTGGACAACATGCCAACCACAAGGTTTCTTGCCATGGGGAAAGAGTTCTGATTTCTGCATTGTTCAACCCGGGCAGTGATTGGAGATAAGGTCTAGGTTCTGAAGCCTGAAAACCGAGGCTCCCAAGAATGGGGATGACCTCATTTTGGGTACGCCGATTTCCCTCATTCCGTGGGTTGTCCAAAGCGCCGGGAGGCGAAATTGGCACCTGCGTCGTTGGGAGATGCGTGGGTGCGGGACTCAGGCTTCCCGATATGGAGGCCATGAGGAACAGGACCCCGGAATCAGAAGGCTGGGGCAGCGAGCGAGGGTTCGAGCCCGAGCTTCGTGATGTGCCCTGACACATGGTATAGCACCAGGGACAGGATCCCCGCAGGCCAGGTATCTGCGGGCGTTGTCCTCACCGCAGTCCGTCTCAGGGAGTGCCTCTTGGCAGGGTGCGGGAGCGGGCACTCACAATGCCCAGCCACGCCCAGGGGGGCGGCCCAGCAGATGTGCGGCGACCGAGGTGAATTCGCCAGGCGTTTTCCGGCCAACTCTCACGACCGTTCTGCCCAAACCAGGATCGGTTTGAGCAGAACGCTCGTGAGAATTGGCCGGCCTTGGGCAGCCCTTCGGACCACCGTACTCTCCATGGCCCAGGGCCCTTTCTCGCCCAGGTCATGTTGCGGCCTGCCCGGAAATCGCACGGGATAGAGGTGGCCCACCAGGGGGCGCCGGCGCAGTGAGCGTACCTGGAGCAGAGTTGAAGGACGGATGGCGATGGTGCCTGTGCCTCCATCTTTCGGGAATGGGGCGCCCAAGGATGGGGATGACCTCATTTTGGGCATGCAGATTTCTCTCACTCCGAGGGTTGTCAGAAGAGCCGGGAGGCGCCGTTGGCGCCTGCGTGGTTGGGAGATGCGTGGCTGTGGGACTCAGGGTTCCCGATATGGAGGCCACGAGGAACAGGACCCCAGAGCAGAAGGCTGGGGAAGCAACGAGCGTTCGAGCCCGGGCTTCGTGATGGGCCCGGGTCCATTGTATAGCGCCAGGAACGGGACCCCCGCAAACCAAGGATCCACAGGCGTTGTCCTCGCCGCAGTCTGTCTCACGGAGTGCCTCTTGGTGGGTTGCGGGAGCAGGCACTCACAATGCCACCCAGGCCTCGGGCGGGGGGCGCGGTGGCCCTTCAAATGTGCCGCACCCGAGGTGAATTCGCTGGGTGTTTTCCGGCCAATTCTCACGAGCGTTCAGCCCAAACCGGGATCCGTTTGGGCAGAACGCTCATGAGAATTGGCCTGTGTTGGGCATTCCTGCGGACCGCCATTCTCTCC
>NW_026753628.1:0-1337 GCF_022355385.1 Mustela nigripes
ACCATCTGTTACCACACAATGTTATTACAATATTACTGACTATATTTGCCATGCTGTACTTTTCATTTCTGTGACTTATTTTGTAAGTGGAAGTTTGTTTCTCTTAATCTCCTTTATCTATTTTACCCATCCCCTGCACCCACTTCCCCTCTGGCAACCAGCAGTTCTCTGTACTTAAGTGTCTGTCTATTCACTTGTTTTGTTTTTTTAGATTCCACATACTTATGAGATCCTACAATATTTGTTTTTTTCTGGCTGAGTTATTTCCCTCTAGGTCTATCCGTGTCACAAATGTCAAGATCTCATTTTTTTTTTTTTTAGTGGCTGAGTAATATTTTGTTGTATATGTGTGTGTATGCATGTGTATGTGCATATAAGGATGTGATTTGTGTGTACATACACACATAAATATAAACCTCTCCATTCGTTTATTGGTGGACACTTAGGTTGCTCCCATATTTAGCTATTGTAAATAATGTTGCAATGAACATAGAGTGCATATACTTTTTGAAATAGTATTTTTGTTTTCATTGGGTAGGGGTTACTGGATCATATGGTGTATCTATTTTTAATTTTTTGAGGAACCTCCACACGGATTTGCATAGTGGCTGCACCAGTTTACATTCCCACCTGTAGTGCGCCAGGATTCCCTCTTCTCCATTCTTGCCAAAACTTATTTCTTACCTTCCTGATACTAGCCATTCTGACTGGTGTGAGGTGGTATCTTATTGTTTTGATTGCATTTCCTTGATGATGAGTGATGTTGATGGTCTTTTCATGTGTCTGTTGGCCGTCTGTGTGTCTGCTTTGGAAAAATGTCTAAGTTCTCTGCCTTTTTTAAAATCAGATTGTTTGGTGTTGAGGTGTGTGTGTCTGCTTTGGAAAAATGTCTAAGTTCTCTGCCTTTTTAATTAATTAATTAATTTTGAAAGATTTTATTTATTTATTTGAGAGAGAGAGAGGCAGTGAGAGAGAGCATGAGCAAGGAGAAGGTCAGAAGGAGAAGCAGACCCCCCGTGGAGCTGGGAGCCCGATGTGGGCCTCGATCCCGGGACTCCAGGATCATGACCTGAGCCGAAGGCAATCGTCCAACTAACTGAGCCATCCAGGCATCCCTTCTCTGTCTTTTTAAAAATCAGATTGTTTGGTGTTGAGGTGTGTGTGTCTGTTTTAACTATGCTTTAGAAATATAAAAACCACTGTTAGCTGGAAGACCATACAGAAACAAGCCATTAGTTATATTTGGCTCATGGACATAGTTTGTTAGTCCTATTTCATCAGTAAATAATGACATCTAAAATATAGACTTCTGTGTCTGCATTGTGAAACAATAGGTA
>NW_026753629.1:0-1337 GCF_022355385.1 Mustela nigripes
TTTGTATTAAAGTATAACATAAAAGAAAAGCACACAAATCCTAAGTGTGGCTAAGAGAGTTATTGCAAAAAGTACATGGCCACGTAACCAGCATATCCCAGTGCACCACCCCAGAAACTCTCTGTCTTGTCTCCCAGGCATTATTTCCCTGCCCCAAGGAAGGAAAGTCATTAACTGAACTTTCTAACACATAGGTTAATTACCCCTGGTTTTGAATTTATGTGAACAGCATGTGTTCGTTTGGGCAACATTATGTTTGTGAAATTAATGTTAGTGTTGCATGTGGGTATATATGTAGATGTATTTTATAAATCTACATATTCATATATGTTTTCATTGATGTATGATATCCCATTGAGTGGATAGAACACAATGTGTACACTTATTTTTTCTACTGTAAATAGAATTTTGGGTTGTTTTCTACTTTGAGACTATTATAAAGAGTGCTATTTTGAATACTCCCATGTGTGTCTTTGGTACCTATGAATGCTTGGGTGTATACCGAGGGGTACAGTTGCTAAGTCAGAGAATATGCCTGTGATAGCTTTAATAACAATAGTTTTCTAAAGTGGTTGTACTGATTTATAATTTTTGCTCTGCTAACAGGGTGTGAAATTTCCAGCTGCTCAGCTGCTCTAAATATTCACCATTACTAGTTTTTATCCCTTTCATTTTAGCTGTTCTGGTGGGTGAGCAAAAGTAACATTTTAATTTTAAGTTTCTGTGATGTTTGATGAAGTTGATCACCTTTTCATATCTTTCTTGGCCCTTTAGATACCTTCTTTTATGTCTTACCTGTTAAGTCTAACCTGACTACCTTTTCTTAGGCAGTCTCCTTGACTGCTTTTTTCTTAGTAATTATTAGTATACATTCTGTATATAATATATTCTGAGTGTTTTGTTCATTATGTGCATTTCAAATAACTTCCCTCATATCATGGCTTGCCTTTTCACTTTTTCAATCCTTTTTTTTTTTTTTTAATGTTGTCCAGTTTCTCTTCTTTTTTTTTCCTTTATGGCTAATGCTCTGTGTTGTGTTGGAGAAATACTTTCCTATCATAAGCCCATAAAGATTGTTTTTATGCTTTCTTCTGCTTTTTACCTTTCATGTTTTAGATCTCTTATCCATTTTGAATTTAGTTTTGTGTATGGTTTGAGGTGTTGGGGTTAAGATTTGTTTTCCTGATAAATATTAAGTTCACCCAGTACAGTTTGTTTTAAGAACCATCCTTCCTCCATTGCATGACAGGGGTTGCCTTTGCTGCGAATCAAGGAATCATACACATGTGGGGCTGTTTCTGAACTCTGTTTTGTTCCATTTGTGTATTTTATATCCT
>NW_026753630.1:0-1337 GCF_022355385.1 Mustela nigripes
TGTTGGTTCAGGATTAGATAAGGAGTTTGAAGGAAAACCTAAATCATTGCTTCCTTTTTTGAGAGAGTCTTAGCATATTTTCTTAAAATTAGCTGAAATAAACAATGTGTTTAGTTGCAAAGTGACTTGCATTTTTTCACAAACTCCCTATCTCCTTGAGAATTATAACAAATATTTCATGAAACATCATTGATCTTTACTTTGTTAAACTGCTGTAAAGTACATTCAGAGTTGCCAGTTAAAAGTGTTAGTGTTGAGATGAAATGTCATGCATTTTTCTTCACTTCCATGCAAATGAACACAGTCATTTATTAAGACACAATGAAGAAAAAAAAATTGACGATGAGTTCCAGATGTTAAAAATCCCTTGCCATTCAATCCAAATTGTGAGTTTGATCGGTTACCGAACACTTTATAATGCACCACCGGTAATTTTACAGAGATTATTTTTTTCTTACAATTCTTGATTATTCTGTCTTGCAGTGCAGAGAAAGCTAACTAATTTAAGATAAACTTCCGTTAATTTTGAATATTATAAACTTAAATTTGATTAATTTCCATATATAGAGTTTAAAATGTTCACAGTTTACATTAAATATATATTCTGTGTATACCTTTGAAAAATTATACTGAAAATTGAAATTAAAATGATGTTGTATATAGCTGCAAGAAGCCGCCTGTCCCATTTCATATCTACTATATAAGTTGTGTCAGGTAATTTATAAAATCCCTACTGCATAACAAATCTATTTTTTGTTGGAATGGGTAGTAATGTTTGTTCTTATTTCTAAATAAGAGTTGGTCTATGAGTGCATCTGCAACTGTATTTTTCCTAAGTGGCTTCAGGGTCTTGAACTGAGAAAACTCAGAACATTAAACATCTAAGTAATATAATTTGACATAATTAGACATCGAGGAAATGCAATTAAAATGACACTGAGATATCACTACACACTTATCAGAATGGCTAAAATAAAATATAATGACAAGACCAAAAGAAAAAAAATATACCATTTGATGATACACAATGGCAAGTTGTACCATCCCTTAACCATCTCAGACTAGTGTAGTGTTAAATTTGTTTTTCTAAGCAATGTTTTGGGTCACTTACCACTTTTCAAGGATATAAAGTGCTATCATTTTACTTAAAACTGTGAAATTTCGTCAGATTTAAATTTCAATTTATGTTAAAACATTCTGTACACTGTGTTAAATTTTGACATTTGTTCCCTCTGTTCAGTGAATAACACTATATCATAGTCTGAAAAATACACTAATTTTCATTTTGAAAAATATCCCTTTTTCCTCTTATGGTAATTATTAATATGAATTAATAG
>NW_026753631.1:0-1336 GCF_022355385.1 Mustela nigripes
TGCCATGGGGAAAGTGTTCTGATTTCTGCATCATTTTCAAACCCGGGCCGTGATTGGAGATAAGGTCTAGGTTCTGAAGCCTGAAAACCGAGGTTGAGAAGAGATGACGACCGAAGGCTATGGCGGGTCCGATGTGCTCAGTGTGCGGCCAGCTCTCTAGGTGGGGGGAGGAGGTCTAGGCTCAGGCTGCGTCAGAAAGGGCATTAGTGCCCAGGACAGCCTATATATTTGGGGTAGAGCGGAATTGCGTGCAGGTTGATCCTGATTTGGGGTTTCTGGGTTGCCACGGAGGGCAATGTTTTACTTCTGGAGGGAAGGCAGAGTGCTGCATTGTATTTCTGGATTGCCAAACTGGAGGGCTTGTGGGCCAGCAGTCTGAGGACGGAAGTCTGAGAACCCAAGCTAGGCCTAGGTTTCTGGGTGATGATATGGCAGTCACAATACACAGACTTGAATCGAGCTCTCGTGCATCTGAAGTCAGGACGAGGATCAGAAGATCGCTCAGGTTGGACATTCTGTCCCTGATGGCCCCTTCTTGAAGGGGGGGTGGATCACGAGGCCATGGGCGTTTTCCCACGATGGTAGTTGTGAGAAGCTCCCAACTGCAAAGATTCTGCAGCAGGACAATTGAGACCTGTTGGTTCTCTCCAGGACAACGATTCCGAGCAGGGTTATAAGGATGGATGGCTAGGTAGCCCACCTCGCATTCCAATTGTCTCCACGCAACAAGACAAGTTAGATATGCTGGATCTTGGGTAGCAACCGAGATGGCTGAGTTGAAATGGACTCTCCCGTGGATGTGTCCTAATATGATTTTGTGTCTATGGAGATCTTGGAATGATGCGGTGGCACTGGGGCCCTGAAGGGTTCTCGTAAAGAGAGGCTTTCACTCAGCTCCATCGTGCAAGTTTCCCATGTGTAGATGAGATTTGTTCTGATGGGTGAGTCAAGAACAGCCAAATGCTGTTATTGAAATCCAGGCCTCTGAGGAGAGATAGCTGGAAACCATAGCAATGGATCCGATAGGAGCCTAGGGGCCTGTTCGTTCCTTTTTACTTCTGGGGACATCAGTCTACGGGTCTGAGTGCAGGTAGGTGCTCAGATGGGCCCAGATTGCCCCTGTTTTTCCTGGGAAGCCACAAATATTGGGATGGCCTCAGGGACTTTGTATGTTTATCCTATTAGTAGGGTTGTGGCCATTGGAATGGACACATACAATTCCCTTGGAGAGGGCAAGCACAGTCGTCCGGTTTGGCTCCAGTGGCCTGAGCCTGTAGGGTGTGTAGGCCAGGGCTGTTTGGACAGTTGCCTGAAAACACAAACTCGGCTTATGTTT
>NW_026753632.1:0-618 GCF_022355385.1 Mustela nigripes
GCCACCGCTTCATTCCAAGGTCTCCATAGACACAGAATCATATTAGGTCACAACTACGGGAGAGTCCATTTTAACTCAGCCTCCTCGGTTGCTCCCCCAGATCCAGCAGATCTGACCTGTCTTGTTGCTTGGAATTAGAATGCGAGGTAGGCTACCCAGCCATCCATCCTTAGAACCCTGCTCGGAATTGTTGTCCTGGAGCCAACCAACAGGTCTCCATTGTCCGGCAGAAGAATCTTTGCATTTGGGACCTTCTCACAACTCCCATCGTCGGAAAACCCCCATGGACTCGGTATCCCCCCCCTTCAAGAAGGGGACCTCAGGGATAGAAGGTCCAAACTGAGCGATCATCTGATCCTCGCCCTGACTTCAGATGCACGAGATCTAGATTCAGGACTGTAGACTGTGCCTGCCATATCCTCACCCAGAACCCTAAGCCTAGCTTGGGTTCTCAGACTTCCGTCCTCAGACTACTGGCCCACAAGCCCTCCAATTTGGCAATTCAGACCTACAATGCAGCACTCTGCCTGCCCTCCAGAAGAAAAACATTGCCCTCTGGGACTACCCTGATACCCCCAATGAGGATCAACCTGCACAGCATTTGGCTGTACCCGAAAT
>NW_026753632.1:718-1336 GCF_022355385.1 Mustela nigripes
GCCACCGCTTCATTCCAAGGTCTCCATAGACACAGAATCATATTAGGTCACAACTACGGGAGAGTCCATTTTAACTCAGCCTCCTCGGTTGCTCCCCCAGATCCAGCAGATCTGACCTGTCTTGTTGCTTGGAATTAGAATGCGAGGTAGGCTACCCAGCCATCCATCCTTAGAACCCTGCTCGGAATTGTTGTCCTGGAGCCAACCAACAGGTCTCCATTGTCCGGCAGAAGAATCTTTGCATTTGGGACCTTCTCACAACTCCCATCGTCGGAAAACCCCCATGGACTCGGTATCCCCCCCCTTCAAGAAGGGGACCTCAGGGATAGAAGGTCCAAACTGAGCGATCATCTGATCCTCGCCCTGACTTCAGATGCACGAGATCTAGATTCAGGACTGTAGACTGTGCCTGCCATATCCTCACCCAGAACCCTAAGCCTAGCTTGGGTTCTCAGACTTCCGTCCTCAGACTACTGGCCCACAAGCCCTCCAATTTGGCAATTCAGACCTACAATGCAGCACTCTGCCTGCCCTCCAGAAGAAAAACATTGCCCTCTGGGACTACCCTGATACCCCCAATGAGGATCAACCTGCACAGCATTTGGCTGTACCCGAAAT
>NW_026753633.1:0-628 GCF_022355385.1 Mustela nigripes
TGATTCAGGCCTAGGGGCCTGAATCAGATTCATTGCTTTCGGTTACAGGTATCTCTCCTCAGAGGCCTGGTTTCCAATATTAGCATATGGGGATTTCATGAGGCAGCAATCAGAAAAAATCTCTTCTCCACATGTGAAAATGAGCCTATGAAGATGTGTCAAAACCTCCAGTTAAGAGATTCCTTCAGGGCCTTTGTGCCACTGCACCATTACAACGTCTCCATAGACACAAAAACACATTAGGACCCATCCACAGGGGAGTCCATTTCAACTCAGCGTATTCGGTTGCTCCGCCAGATCCAGCAGATCTAACTTGTCTTGTTGCTAGGAGACAATTGGAATGTGAGGTGGCCTACCCCGCCAACCATCCTTAAAACCCTGCTCGGAATCGTTGGCCTGGAGCCAACCAACAGGTCTCAATTGTCCTGCAGAAGAATCTATGCAGTTGCGAGCTTCCCAGAACTCCCATCGTGAGAGAACCCCCATGGCCACATGATCCCCCCCCTTCATAAAGGGCCCATCAGGGACATAAGTCCAACCTGAGCGATCGTCTGATCCTCACCCTGACTTCAGATGCACGAGATCTCGGTTCAGGTCTGTAGATTGTGCCTGCCATGTCCTCACCCAA
>NW_026753633.1:728-1336 GCF_022355385.1 Mustela nigripes
GGCCACATGATCCCCCCCCTTCATAAAGGGCCCATCAGGGACATAAGTCCAACCTGAGCGATCGTCTGATCCTCACCCTGACTTCAGATGCACGAGATCTCGGTTCAGGTCTGTAGATTGTGCCTGCCATGTCCTCACCCAGAAACCTAAGCTTTGCTTGAGTCCTCAGACTTCTGTCCACAGACTACTGGCTCACAAGCCCTCCAGTTTGGCAATCCAGAACTACAATGCAGCACTCTACCTGCCCTGCAGAAGAAATACATTGCCCTCTAGTGCTACCTAGAAACCCCAAATGAAGATCAACCTGCACGACACATTGCTATACCCAAAATATATAGGATGACCTGGGCAATAAGGCCCATTCTGACACAGCCTGAGCATGGACCTCCTGGTCCCACCCAGACAGCTGGCTACAAACTGAGAACCTCAGACCCCCCATGGCCTTAGGTCGTTATCCCTTCCCAACCTCAGTTTTCAGGCTTCAGAACCTAGACCTTATCTCTAATCACTGCCCAGGTTTGAAAATGATGCAGAAATCAGAACTCCTTCCCGATGGCAGGAAAACTTGCGGTTGGCTTGTTTTCCAACGTTCAGTGTAGTGGAAACCA
>NW_026753634.1:0-1336 GCF_022355385.1 Mustela nigripes
TGGAACGGGAAAGCCGGCTACAGAGACAGAGCCGACAGTAAGCTCACAGCTCGGGGTTACCTTGAACCGGTCGCAGGCTCGGTGAGCTCGGAGCGCGGCCGGAGGTCAGGCAGACGGGAGTAACTGGGCGCTGTTCTCTGAGCGCGCACTGAGGAGTGCGGCCATGGGCTCTCTGCTCCTCCAGGCCGGAGACCAGGAGGCCGCCATTTGCATTCCCGTCTTCTGGAACTCTACGGAAAGCGCTCAGGGAACAAAAGCTCCTGAAAGCAAACCCGAGTGGATTACTCACCCCAGCCCCTGGTAAGGGCGGTGTAATTCCGCCTGGGGCAAAGACACTTGAGAATCACTACAACAGGCCCCTCCCCCAGAAGATCAAAAAGAAATCCAACCAAGACCAAGTTTGCCTACCAAGGAGTGCGGTTTCAATACCAAGGAGAGCAGCAGAATTTCAGAGGAAGAGAAAGCAAAGCACGGAACTCATGGCTTTTTCCCTGTGATTTTTTTAGTCCTGCAGTTAATTTAATTTTTTTCTTTTCATTTTTTGTTTTTTTTCTTGCCTTCTGGTTAAATTTTTTTTTTAACTTTTACCTTTTTCTTTTTTAACGTTTTTTAACTAGTTTATCTAATATATATATTTTTTCTTTTTTATATTTTTCTTATATGTTTTTTTTAATTCTTTTCTTTTCTTTTTTTTTCTTTCTTCCTTTTTGAACCTCTTTTTATCCCCTTTTTCCCCGCTCACAATTTGGGATCTCTTCTAATTTGGTTAAAGCATATTTTCCCGGGGTTGTTGCCACCCTTTTAGTATTTTACTTGCTCCTTCATATACTCTTTTATGGACAAAATGACAAGACGGAAAAATTCAACACACAAAAAAAGAAGAAGAGGCAGTACCGAAGGCTAGGGACCTAATCAATACAGACATTGGTAATATGTCAGATCTAGAGTTCAGAATGACAATTCTCAAGGTTCTAGCCGGGCTCGAAAAAGGCATGGAAGATATTAGAGAAAGCCTCTCGAGAGATATAAAAGCCCTTTCTGGAGAAATAAAAGAACTAAAATCTAACCAAGTTGAAATCAAAAAAGCTATTAATGAGGTGCAATAAAAAATGGAGGCTCTCACTGCTAGGATAAATGAGGCAGAAGAAAGAATTAGTGATATAGAAGACCAAATGACAGAGAATAAAGAAGCTGAGCGAAAGAGGGACAAACAGCTACTGGACCACGAGGGGGAGAATTCGAGAGATAAGTGACACCATAAGACGAAACGACATTAGAATAATTGGGATTCCAGAAGAAGAAGAAAGAGAGAGGGGAGCAGAAGGTATACTGGAGA
>NW_026753635.1:0-1336 GCF_022355385.1 Mustela nigripes
ACAAGCCCCCTCCCATCTCAGGCCGTCTCCTCCTGTCAACTCCTCCAGGCACGCTGGTCCAGCCCTACACTGGGAGATGCCCCAGGCACAACCCAGCGTGGTCAGCACGTGCTCCTGCGCGCTTACAGACGCCTCTGGAAACTGGACAGGGAACCAGGGGAGCAAGGGGTCGGGGGGGGGGGGGGGGGGGGGGAACCCCCTGCGCTCCCGGGAAACGTTGAGTCCCACGAGTCTCCAGTCCCGGGGGAGTGCCCAATCTCCAGGTCCAGCCGCCCGCGCTCTCTCGCCGCCCCGTCCCCCGCAAGACCCGCAAGCGCACGACCTACCACGTCGGGACACGCCGAGCTGCCCCGAGGCTCCCGAGGACTCCGGGGCGGGGGCTGCTCCTCCTCCACCTCCCGGGGCCGCCGTTCCCGCGGAGCCGGCTCTGGGCCCACGGGCAAACTCACTTCAGGTCGACGACCTTCCCGGGGCTCGAATCGGTCTCTAAGGGCCTCCCCGTCCCGCGGGCGCGGACCGGCCGAGCCCGGGCCGAGCCGCCCTGCTCCGTCGCCGCCGCCACGGCCCGACCCCTCAGGCCCAGCCCGCGGGCTCCGGGGCTCGAGCTCGAGAGTCCCCGCTCGAGCCTCCGACCGGCCTGCGCGGAGCCGCGCCCGCACAGCCCCGTGCCCGCTGGATGCCGGCGCGACCGGACAGCGTGCAGCCCGGTAGGCCCAGAGACCCTTGCCCGCCGAGGCCAAAGCCTGGGAACCACGGCGAGCGGTGACCTGGGCACGGGCAGGAACCGAGAGCAACGCGGCGGCACTACGCGTGCGCGAACACGCACACAGGCCGAGCTGCACATGCGCAGGACGGCGGCAGCGGTGCACCTGTTGGAGCCCACTTGTGAGCCCGTCAAAAACCCAACCTCTGTTTCCCGTGAGTCCAAGCGCCCACATGTTAGGGGACGTCTCGAAGGTCTCCACCCTATCTGGTGGTTTAGAGTCGCTATGCTGAAAATTGACCTCTGGGACCAGGGTCCGGATTTCCCACTTGCCTTTGCTCCTGTTAGGGATCAAGGAAGGGGTCACCTCGAGTAGTGGGCTGTGTTTACGTCCTGGATCTCTGGTCCTTTGCTTGCCCTGAGATCTATTGGGTTGGCACTGAGATTCCCCACGAGCAGGAGAGGACAAGGAAAGGGTGTATCGTATGCACATCACTGAAATATTACAAGTTTCACTAAAACACTGGCCTACAATTAATATCCAGTCATGACATTAGATATTATCATCCATGGGCACATGGTTTCCCCAAGAAAGGGGAAGAAAATAGAAAACGTAGCTTGTCCAGATTATAC
>NW_026753636.1:0-1336 GCF_022355385.1 Mustela nigripes
GAAGCCTGAAAACTGAGGTAGGGAGAGATGATGACCTAAGGCCACGGCAGGTCTTATGGGCTCAGGGTGCGGTCAGCTGTCTGGGTGTTGCTCAGGAGGTTCCGGCTCAGGGTGTGTCAGACAGTGCATTACTGCCCAGATTAGACTATATAATTTGGGTACATTCGAGTGCCGTGTATGTTTATTCTCATTTAATATGACCGGGCAGCTCATTGGGCAATATTTTGTTTCACGAGGGCAGGCAGATTGCAGCAATGATGGTCCGGAATTGCCAAACTTGAGGGTTTCGGGGCCAGGAGTGTGAGGACGGAAGTCAGAACACAAGCTAGACTTGGGATTCAGGGCGAGAGCACGGCATGTACCTCCTGAAGATCTGAAGCAATATCTCATGCATTTGAAGTCAGAGCGAGGATCAGACGTTGGCTCAGCTTGGATTTTCAGTTCATGACGGCCCCTTCATGAAGGGAGCCGAATCTCGAGGCCGTGGAGGTTTTCCCACGTTGGGAGTGGTGGGATGCCCCCTCCTAGGATTCCTTCTGCGGGACAATTGAGACCTGTTGGACAGCTCCAGGACATCCCATATGGATGAGTCCAGACCAACGTTCGAGGATGGATGCCTGGGAAGCCCGCCTCGCATTCCAATTGTCTCCTACCGACAAGACAGTTTAGATCTGATGGCTCTGCGGGAGCAACCGGGGTGGCTGAGTTGAAATGGACTTTCGTGAGGATGGGTCTAATGTGTGTTTGTGTCCATGAGGGCCTTGGAATGGGGCGTTGGCACCGGGACCCTGAAGTATTCTCCACAGCTTTTGACATAGCTCCCATGCACAAGTTTCCTTGTGGAGAAGAGGTTTGTTCTGATGGGTGCCTCAGGAAAACCCCAATGTTGGTATTGGAATCCAGGGTTTTGAGGAGACATGCCTGTAAACCAAAATAATGGATCCGATTTTTGCCTAGGGTCCTATCTGGTTCAATCTTCTTCTCTGGGGACATCCATCTAGGGTATGAGTCTAGGTAGATGCTCAGATGATGTCAGACTGACCTTTTTTGTCCCGGACGACCTATACTATTGGGATGGCCTCAGGGACTTTGGAGGGTTCTCCTAATTAGTACGATTTTGGACAATGGAATGGGCAGAATTCCCATGGATTGGGTAGGCACAGTCCTAATGTGTGGCTCAAGGGTCCCCAGCTTGGATGGTGTGTGGCCCAGGAATTTGAGGACAAAGTCTGAAAACACAAACTCAGCTTATGTTTGGGGACGTAGGTATGGCAGGCCCGATCTACAAACCATGAGAAGACATCATCAGGATATGAAGAAAGTGCGAGTCTGAGGC
>NW_026753637.1:0-1336 GCF_022355385.1 Mustela nigripes
AAGCAGTCTCAGCTTGCTACTTCTCCGCCATCTTGACTCCTCCCCCCTAAACATGTTTGTTGAGTGAGAAAGTGAGAGATGAGTGCACGAATGATAAGGCAGCCTCACTCATCCAGCTCCACACAGAAAGAGGGGACCAGGCCACCACTCCACAAGGGGGAGAACAAATTAGTACACTTGATAGGAGTTTTCAGTTTTGTCACTTAAGAAAAAACAATAAAACTTCCTGTCCCTAAGTTTCAGCTGTGATTTTGATGTTCTAATCATGCAAAACAGGGTCCCAGAAATGTGGATCTTGCGGTGCTGGTACTAAGGAGTTGATCTGAGAAAGGTGGGAAGGAATTACTGCTTTTTCAGGGAGGAAAAAGTCCAGGAAGGTATTAGATGATATTGGGCACTGAGGGTCTCAGTGGGAGAAGTGGGATCTGAGAAACAAGCCGCAGGTCTGGGGGAAAGGATCTCCACAGCAGAAAGCAGCCTGCACATGAGACTTAGCTCACCCTCTGATATGAGCTCCTAACCTTCAGGGGCAGGGTCTCACTTGAGGCGTAGGAGCTATATGACCCACAATGGCTCCATCAATATCAGTCTGTGTTTCTGCTAGTACATCCCATTAAGTACATTAATTTCTTTTTTTTTTTTAAGATTTTATTTACTTATCAGAGAGAGAGGGAGAGCGAGCGAGCACAGGCAGACAGAATGGCAGGCAGAGGCAGAGGGAGAAGCAGGCTCCCCGCCAAGCAAGGAACCCGATGCGGGACTCGATCCCAGGACGCCGGGATCATGACCTGAGCCGAAGGCAGCTGCCCAACCAACTGAGCCGCCCAGGCGTCCCTAAGTACATTAATTTCTTAATAATTTTGTCAAAGCATCTCTTTTCTAGTGATTTTGTATGCATGGTTCTACTTTGTGTGAAAAACAGCACATGCATACACACACCTCTTCAAATGTTGGACCCTCAATTCTATGGTCAATTAATCTTCGACAAAACAGCTAAAAATATACAGTGGAGAAAAGACAGTCTCTTCAATAAATGGTGCTGGGAAAACTGGGCAGCTATATGTAGAAGAATGAAATTCAAACATTCTCTTTCTTCTGTCTTGCTGTTGGTGTAGAGAAATGCAACTGATTTCTGTGCATTGATTTTATATCCTGACACTTTACTGAATTCCTGTATAAGTTCTAGCAGTTTTGGAGTGGAGTCTTTTGGGTTTTCCACATATAGTATCATATCATCTGCGAAGAGTGATAATTTGACTTCTTCTTTGCCGATTTGGGATGTCCATTATCACCACTGCTATTCAACATAGTACTAGAGGTCCTAGCCTCAGCAATC